>NC_047132.1:9622299-9677238 GCF_009829125.3 Periophthalmus magnuspinnatus
GCTGCAACGCAGTCAGGAGACTGATCCTACCATTTCAGCACTCACCCCCTTTGTCAGTCGTAGGAGGCGGCCATCTAGGCGGGATAGAGCACTATTTGATCTGAAAACGATGGTTCTGTTAAAACAGTTTGAGAGACTTAAGTTACAAAATGGAATTCTCTACAGAATCACAAAAGATCCGACTAGTAAACACAAAAGACATCAATTCGTTCTCCCTGAAAGCCTTAAAGAGAAAGCTCTGTATGCCATCCATGACATAGCAGGACACCAAGGGCAGGCAAGGACAATGCATCTCGCCAGACAAAGATTTTTTTGGCCAAAAATGGAAATTGACATAAAAGAATATGTGAAGTGCTGTCAGAGATGCATTCTGGCTAAGACTCCAGACCCATCTGCTCGTGCTCCCTTAGAAAGTATTCGCACTTCTGCACCTATGGAGCTAGTATGCTTAGACTTTTGGAGCGCAGAAGACAGTAAACAGCACTCAGTAGATGTTCTCGTAATCACAGATCATTTTACCAAGCTTGCCCACGCTTTCCCATGCCCAGACCAAACAGCCAAACAAGTAGCCAAAAAGTTGTGGGATCATGTGTTCTGTGTGTATGGATTTCCTGAGCGTATTCACTCAGATCAGGGAGCAAATTTTGAAAGCGAATTGATTGCAGAGCTGCTCAGGTTGTCTGGTGTGTCCAAATCTCACACAACAGCGTACCATCCCATGGGAAATGGTGGGACAGAGAGATTTAATCGCACACTTGGTAATATGCTCCGTTCCTTGCCCTTAAAGCAAAAGCAAAAATGGCCCCAGCAAATACAGACTTTGACGTTTGCTTACAACTCAACGGTGCATGAAACTACCGGATATGCCCCTTTCCAGTTGATGTTTGGAAGGATTCCTAGGCTCCCTGTTGATGTTATGTTCAAACAAGTGCTAAATGACCCAGTAGTAGTTGATCACAAAAGTTATGTCAAAACACTCATGTCACATTTGCACGAGGCAGCCTGGATTGCTCAGAAGCATAGTATCAAAGAACAAGACAAACAGGCGAAGGGTTATAACAAAAAGATCAAAGGCACTCACCTGAATGTTGGAGACCGTGTTCTTATTGCGAATAAGGGTGAAAGAGGAAAGAAAAAGTTGGCAGATAAATGGAATTCAACAGTGTACACCATAAAGGACCGGAATCCACAGAACCACACTTACAGATTGGAGGATCCAGAGGGCGCCACAAAAGTTGTGCACAGGAACTTGCTTTTAGACATAAGTTTTCTACCTGTAGTGGATACAAGCTGTGCAGAGGAGGACTTGTGCACACCTGATCTTTTGGAGAGCAGTGTCGATCGAACGAACTCCTGGGTAATAGGCGGTTCCGAGCATTTTTGTAGTCTACTGGACCAAAGTGACAGTTTGTCCCAGTCAGAGCAGTCAAGTCAGTATTGCCCAGAGACTGAATGTGGGGGGCAGTCCCAACACGAACTGATTCACTCTCTAGATCAGGGTGATCTAGATAGCCTGGTAGTAGAAAATGACTCGTACTCACCTCAGACTCAGTTGTCCCCTGACCTTGAAACACAAGATAGTCTAACCCAGACTGACCAAGATAGCCCTGACATGTTGACTCAGACCAAGCCGGAGGTTAATGGGGGGCGGACGGTCCTGACTCGAGTGGGTAGAGTTAGTAGGAGGGTCAACCGTCTCATTGAATCCATGGTTCAGAAGCCTATGAGTTTAAAGTGTTCACTCAGTCGGAGGTCTCAGTCCCTGTTGACTCCATTTTAAACTGTATAAGAATGTTTTGTGTTTTTAAGAGACATGGTGCTATCTGTACCCTTTATCTCCAGTCATTTCATGTGTTTTAGAAGCAAGGTGTTTGTATGGTGTATAAGGCACCATATTAATCTAGGAGGGACGAAGGCTCGATCATCCTTATGTTTGTTCCGAACCTATGCAGTGGGTAGCTTCCTAGTTGAATATAAAGCTTAGAGTTTTATTTGAGTCCTTGTTTGGCGTCAGTGGTATGGATTTTGGCGAAATCCGGGAGGGGTGGGTGTAGCCCATGTGGTCTTTGTTTGTTTTATTTCACCAAAATCTTGTTTTGTTTACTATTGAAATTGTACTTTAAGTTTATTGAGCTGTTTTGTCGGAGGCTTTTATTTTGGCGGTGCCTGCATTTCCCGCGGGGCCGCGCGGCTCCCCTCAGTTGCTGCAAGGAGAGCAGAGGGGAGGTAAGGAGTGGACTTGTTCCCGTGTCTACAGTTAAAATAGTTCATAGAAAGTTCGTAACAGTACCTTTTGTGTTTTGTTCCTGATTTGTAAGGCCTTCGCCATTATTCCTGTTATAAAGATATGTGTGAACAGTGTTTTATATGTAAATACAGCACTTAGGAGAAGTAAGGCTAGCGAGTGAATTTGGGTTAGCAAGTGCGATCTCACACGTGTCTGATACTTTGTCTTTCTGTAGACGTGCGGGATTGGCAGACCTGGACTGTGCTGTATTTTGATTTTTATTTGTTTCACACAGGTATGTGAATGTTATTTTTGTATGTCAACTTATAATGTAATTTAATTGTTATAAGCTTCAATTTGTAATTAGTTAATTATAAAAAAAATGGCAGTTGCTGCAAGGAGAGCAGAGGGGAGACGTGCGGGATTGGCAGACCTGGACTGTGCTGTATTTTGATTTTTATTTGTTTCACACAGAGATAATAAATCCTCCCCTGAATGGCCGACCCCTGTGTGTGGCTCAGTTTGTCTGTACAACACAACGCAGAAGGTGTTAGCCGGACAGTCTAAACCGCCCGGCTACATAAGGTTAATTTGTTCCTAAATGCAATGCAAAAACGACTGCACTGCACGGACAAAGAGTTTTTAAAGACGTGTTGATTCAATATTATCGTGTACGTGCGCCTACTACAACTACTACAACTACTACAACTGCAGCGGGGACGGGACCAGAGAGTACCCGGACAGAGGAGCTGCTTTGTCGGCGTGGGACGGTGCGTTTTGCAGACTGGTTTCCATGTTTAGATGGTGCCAAACAAGTGGACCATGAACGCAGTGCTGCACAAGTCACCGCAACGGAGCTGGCTCGGGCTCAAGTTACGGCTCAGTGAGTGAAAAAAACATCCATAAGTGTTTTATTTCTTTACATTGGGGGTGGAATTGTCAACGGGAGCTGCTGTTTGTGCTTTGGGTTTGTGGCATAGACGCTCCTGAGTGAGACAGTTGGAGTTGGCTGTGTTGGCTGTAGACTGCACGTTTTGGAGGTGTTGTGTTAGTAATGGTTCAGTCCTGCTCTGTGGACCTGGTTTAGTCCTGGTTTAGTCCTGGTTTAGTCATGGTTTAGTCCTGTTCTGTGGACCTGGTTTAGCCCTGGTTCAGTCCTGTTCTGCGGAGTTGGATCAGTCTTGGTTTAGTCCTGGTTTAGACCTGCTCTGTGGATCTGGTTCAGTCCTGATTTAGTCCTGGTTTAGTCCTGGTCTAGTCCTGGTCTAGTCCTGTTCTGTGGACCTGGTTTAGTGTTGTTTTAGTCCTGGTTCAGTCCTGGTTTAGTCCTGGTTTAGTCCTGTTCTGTGGACCTGGTTTAGTGTTGTTTTAGTCCTGGTTTAGTCCTGGTTCAGTCCTGTTCTGTGGAGTTGGTTCAGTCTTGGTTTAGTCCTGGTTCAGTCCTGATTTAGTCCTGGTTTAGTCCTAGGTTGGACTTGGTTAGGCTACTTCTATCAAAGTTTTGGTTTTGATTGGAAAGTCCTCATCTAGTTCTGGTTTAGTTTTACTCTGGACCTTATTTAGTCCAGGTTTAGTCCACTTTTAGTCTCTGTTAAACCTGGTTAGTTAGCCTAAGTCTTTTTTTTTGTAAAGTCATGGGTCTGGTTGGAAATAGTCAAGTCCTAGTCTAGTCTTCAGGTCTTGTCCTACTGTGGACCTGGTTTAGTCCTGGTTTAGTCCTGGTTTAGTCCAACTGTGGACCGTGATTGTTGCCCATAGTTCAGCCTTGGGTTAGTCTTGGTCCAAGTTTAATCCAGTTTTGCACAGTTTTGCACAGTTTTGCACAGTTTTGCACATGATTTATTCCTCATCCTGGTTTTGTCCTATTATAGACTTTGTTTGGCCCTGGTTTGGTCTGTTTCTCTTTCCTTGACATGTTTAGACTAGGTTATGTTTTGGTTCTGGTCCTGACTTAGCCCAGAATCAGTCCTGGTTAAGTCTTGATTTAACCCTACATTGTAAATACAGAAGATCAGAGACTAATCAATACTAAAATTATTATTATTATTATTATTAAATGGTAGTACTTTCTTTTCTATTCCCATGTGTCTTATATCTGTGTAATCCCTCAAAATCATATTCTAATGTCTGAAGAAAGTGTTTTTTTTAATCATCACCGTTGTATCTGACTCAGCATTGAATATCAGGTCTTTTCCTTAACATCGAAATCGAGTATGCTATTCGAGTCTATTCTAAGTTATTGTCTGAGTTTGTTTTGGGACCTGTGCAATTATCCAAACTGGAGGAGAAGATCGTTTAAATGACTCATTTGAGAACACACTGGTCCATCCAACAATCTCCCCAACATCACGTCTGGATCTTCATAATGAGACAGGACCACTCGGATTGTCTCTCCTCTGACAGATCTTTGCTTTTGTGAAATACTGTTTACAGGAGCATACTTCTGCAGCCTTGTCATCTCCCTCTTTCTTTCCAGGGTCGTAATTTACCTCCTTAATGTGCTCTTTAAGCGTTTGCACAGAGTTTGGGTTGTCACAGTGTCAGATTTTGACATTATTGTGAGAGGAACATGGGGATTTTAAGATAGGCACAACTAGTGAAGTAGCAAACTTAATATGCACAGAGTTTTATGAGGCAACCGTGCATATTAACTAAAGCAGGACTAAAGCAGGACTAAAGCAGGACTAAAGCAGGACTGAACCAGGACTGAACCAGGACTAAACCAGGACTAAAGCAGGACTCAACCAGGACTGAACCAGGACTAAACCAGGACTCAACCAGGGCTAAACCAGGACTAAATGTGGTCTTACCCAGGATGACTGACAGCTGAATGGACTCATTAAGATCTAAAGGTCAAGAATAAAGTTGGACTAAACCAAGACTGAACCAGGTCTAAAACAAGACTAAACCAGGCCTAAACCAGGACTAAACCAAGTCTAAATCAAGACTAAACCAGGGCTAAACCAGGGCTCAACCAGGGCTAAACCAGGACTAAACCAGGACTAAACCAGGACTAAACCAGGGCTAAACCAGGGCTAAACCAGGGCTAAACCAGGGCTAAACCAGGGCTAAACCAGGGCTAAACCAGGACTCAACCAGGGCTAAACCAGGACTCAACCAGGACTAAAGCAGGACTAAAGCAGGACTAAAGCAGGACTAAACCAGGACTAAACCAGGACTAAAGCAGGACTAAACCAGAAATAAACCACGACTAAACCAGGACTGAACCAGGACTGAACTAGGACTCAACCAGGGCTAAACCAGGACTCAACCCGGGCTAAACCAGGACTGAACCAGGACTGAACCAGGACTAAACCAGGACTAAACCAGGACTAAACCAGGACCGTAGTAGAACTAAACCAGAAGACTAGACTAGGACTTAACCATTTCCAACCAGACCCATGACTTTACTAAAAAAGACTTAACTAACTGGACTAAACCAGGAATAAACCAGGACCGTAGTAGAACTAAACCAGAAGACTAGACTAGGACTTAACCATTTCCAACCAGACCCATGACTTTACTATGTAACTTTTCTGGTGGCATAATGTTTTTGCTTTGCCTGAAGTTTTCCACATTTGACTTAGATCATCACCATGGAGACAAGTGGCACCAACAAGTCAAGGTACATATCAGATATGTGGAGAGGCAAGCTAACAATTCCTATGATTGCTGATTCCTTTGGTTTGAGTAATATTATCAGTGCACGATGTAACATTTCTGGTAGGAGGTGTACTACCTGCTAGTCTCCATGGAGATGCAATTTTTTTGCCTGGAATGTTTCGCAGTATGGCATTAAAGTTGTCAATCTGGTATTTATTCAACAGTTTTTTACTCATTGTAAGAATAAAAACTTTCATTCTTACAGCGATTGGTTTGTCTCTCCACAGATCTGACCTGTGACTTGGCCTGTTGGTGCCTCCAGCTTTTCTCGATGGTATATAAAAAGACAATTTTGCATAATACTCCTTCTTTAATTCCAATATATCCATTCTGCTCTACTCTGCTTTTAGTGAAACATCCTAAACAAAGGCAAGCAGGTGGCGGACCTTCCATCAGAAAAGTTACATAGTGTACTTTTAATCTTGCATCCTGAATATCAACAGTACATTTTACCTGTGTGTTGAATTAGCTCCACTCCAGGGTTGTCTTAAGTATTGAAAATCAGATACAAATCATCAAGTATTTTTATCATCGTTGTATTAGAATTGGTTTTGAGTATTGAGTCTGACATCGCTACTACACACCCGTAATGTGAAGCAATCTGAAACATAACAATATAAAATAAAATGGATTACTCTTGGCAGCCAGATGAGTGGAAGTCATTGGTGTCTTTGCTTGAACATGTGTGGAGTGTGTACAGTGAGTAAGGAGCAGAGCCGGAGCAGAGCCGGAGCAGAGCCGGAGCAGAGCCGGAGCAGAGCCGGAGCAGAGCCGGAGCAGAGCCGGAGCAGAGCCGGAGCAGAGCCGGAGCAGAGCCGGAGCAGAGCCGGAGCAGAGCCGGAGCAGAGCTGGAGCAGAGCACATCCCTAACTGGCCTGGAGTCTGGAAGTCCTCAGCGTTCCAGGCCACAGAGCCTAAGCCAGTCTTAAACTCACAGGCCTAATCCTGGAGCAGATGTCCTGTCTGCTGTGTCCGCCGCCATGAAAGAAAAACACTACAAACCAAACCAGCTCTCTGCTTCTACAGTAAATCACTCAACATTTACAACTTTAAAGGCCCATATTACTCTATTTTCTGATCTATGTTATAATGTTGTTTCCTCATCACAAACAGACCTGGAGTTGAGAACAACGGAGGTTTCTTTGGTGCAGTAGTGAAATTTCATATCACAAAGTACCAAATTCATTTTCCAAAGGCCTATCATACCCATACTATCCAACTACACTACAAATCCTAATAAAAATGTCTCTATATGGTATTTAGGACCTATAGTTTAAAATTGTGGAGGTCTGATAAAATTGCAACATAGTACTCTGTTAATGTTTAGAAACTGGAAGTATTTGCTATATTACTTTATTTATTAGAATGAACCAGATTAAAGATGTGTTTGTTTTTGTTTTTTTAACCTCATTCATAGAGTAATATTGTCTCCTACCCTCTATCTGTAAATGCTACCGCAGTAAAACCTGTCAACTAATACTACAGCTACTCTGGGACTACTATAAATCCCCTCTGTATCGGTAACTCCCCTCCTCTCTCTTCAGACCCTGTGTTTCCGTGGTAAGTGTTTCCTGACGTGCTTGTACGGTCGTGTAGAGGTGATGGGATTCACTATAGAGGAGGGGCAGCAGCCGTACCCTCTCTTCTCTCCGGCCTCGCACAGCCCCATCACCGTCAGAGCCATGGAGACTGAAAACACACACTTCAGTGAAGACTCGGCACAGCTCGCAGACGTCCTCAGAGACTATCTCACGTCAGGTATTCACAAACAGATGGGTTTATTGAGATAAAGGTTGTTGAGCTGGTACAGTGATGGGTGGCATTATTACTTGAAGGTTGGCAGTTCAAATCCCTCTCTAACCTTCCTCTGTTACTGTGTATGGGCTGTTTACCTGTTTGGTATCAGGTTGGCCCCCATATTTACACTGAAAGCAGTTGACCCATAATTGAAAAATTGACAACTCTTAGGTCTGATTCATTTATATTTAGTCAAGACACAGGCAGAAAAATATGTATATGTACATACTTTTACTTCAGAGTGAGCCAGCAATGCCCCAGAGAAACACGAGATCTAAAAGTTATCTCAAAGTTTTAAATTGAGGAGTGAATCAATCATGCAAAGTAAAGCACTTTGAATGCTTTTTTATTCTTACCCTAAGCAAACCCCATAATGTCACCACAGAAACTGATACATTTGTAATTAAAAGCATAACATGGCTTAAAAAAGTATGTTGGCCATCGCTGTCTGCCAGAAGAGAACAACACTGTGTAAATGTGTTTATAAGAGACTACCTGAATATCTCACTTGCTAGCTGAACTTTGGACATTTTGAAGAACATGGAAAACTGGATATATTTGTGTCACAAATGCACTTTAATAATCTGGTGATAAACGTTTATAATTACACCTGCACCTGTTTTTAATGTTTTAAATGGATATATGCAGTTATGTTTTGTTTGTAATTTCCTGTATTTTAAACGAGGCATCTAAAGATAAATGAAATGAAATGAAATGAAAACGATATTATCATGAAAATCTGGACACGGAACAGTTTCATTTTAGCTCTGTGAGGAAACCAAAAATGTCAAAAGTAACGCTTATTTCTTTTGTAGATTTGTGGATTCTGCTTCAGCTCATTCTAAGATAGTTTTTATATATATTGTAGAGCCTCCCTTTGTTATCTCTGTATTTTAATCATCTTTATCTTGTGTTTTTTCAAGGATCTAGAAAGAAGCTTGCAGGAAAGGTGATTCGAGACTCCTCCATCATTTTACTGGAGCCAATGGAGTCAACGCTGACAAGATTTCTGGCCAGTTTCCCAGACCTTAATGAATTATTCAGCCCTCCAGTGGTATGCATTGTACTAGTGGCTTTTCTGACAGTCACTAACACTTAACCAATTAAGAATCAAACTATTACATGTTTATTTTGTCTCTCAGAGTGAACTCCTGTCAGCTGTTTTAGACACTCCACTGAATGGTCTCGGTATAATTCCTCTTTCCAATAACATAGAAGGCATCACATCCTCAACAAGCCTCAAGAATGTCCTAAACACTCTTGTCAATGCTTGTAAAGGTGGGTCAATAGAAAGCGAAAGTTATTATTAGTTGTTATTATTTTTATTTCATTTATTTTTCTTACATAAGTTTCTTTTCCAGGGGATATGGATGGCACTGTTATCCTGGTTTGTGGAGCCAAGAACGTGGGCAAGTCAACATTTATCCAAATGCTCATCAATACTTTATTAAATCAGTAAGTTTTGCTGAGTATGGTGCAGTTGTTTTCGATTAGGCAGATAGTTCAGATAGTTCAGGCAGATAGTTCGATTAGGCAGATAGTTCATTTTTCAGGTATGTTTATTGTGTGCAGGCTTTGGGCTCCAGTTGCTTGTGGACATGCTTCGCTTCTTCCCCGTCTCACATGTGGTTCAGTTGGGTTATGGTGGGATTCAGCAGTGCCCCTCCCTTACCCCCGACTACCTGAGGACCGCACAGGGCTATCAGACACACCCTCCACCTCAGTCTGCCCTGGACGAGTTCGCAGAGAGCTCCACCCCACCCAGAACATTTGTCCACTTGCCTGTCCAGTCTGAGTTTAAGGGAGTGGGGACACAAGGCAAAGCGTAAGAACAACCCTGTTACCTTATTACTGCTTATATATTATCAAACAATTATTGCAATGGCCAAACGGTGCCACTTGAGGGAATATCATGTTTATTTATACAACTTGAGAGAGGGTTTTTTACCTCCACCTACTCCTTTTGGGTCATCAACCTTGTTTGTATAATTATTTGTTAATGATCAAAAATGTAATAATTGTTAACATTTTTATAACAACTACACTAACTAATTACTACGGTTGAATCTTTCTCAATAAACCACGCACTAGCAAGGACCACAGCACAACAATATTTGCAACAAAGATATTTATTGATGGATGATATGATAAGATGAAGTGGAGGTGGCTGGGCGAGAGACTGCAGCCCAGCCGATCCAGGACCCCCCTGGGTAGATGTCCTAAGGCTGAAAGACAAAGGAACAAATGGAGAGGATGGGAGGGTGGGGTTGAGATAGTTGAGACAAACTGTTGATGGGATAGCCCGGTACAAATAGGCTTCTGGGTAATTATAGGTGTGGTTCGCTGAAGAGGAAGAGAAGGAAGTTGAGGCGTGGTCCTGCTTTTGAATCTCAGTTAATTCATAATGAAATGAGTCAATATGATTAAGACTTAAAGCTTTATTAAGGTTAATTGTGGTTATTATAAAGTGATGCCTAATATTTTTAACACACAAAAATAATGCCAGATGTAGAAATATACAAATACCACAATATGATATTTATTGTGCAAACTGTTTCCGTATGTTAGTTTTTCTCTTTAGTGGAATAAATAATGTCATATTCCAATGTAGACTGTACTCAGACATACCACATGATCATCGTCTTTGGACTTTTTATCAGTTTTTTTTTTCCATCGTAAACTTAAAACCTTAATATCCAATGTTTTGAATTTATCAGAAGGCCTTTATTAGTACCATGTTGTATGATAGTTACATTCCTATTACTCTACACTTTAGAGAACAAATAGTGCCAATGAAGGTAGACGAGGAGAAGTTCAATTCACAATCTAATGTGTTTATTTTGCTGCTGTAGAAAACACCAGCGCTCTAATGAAATGAGAGAGTTGTCTTTATTGGCTTATCTGAGTCAGCTCCAGTCTCCTGACCCTGGACCAGTCAGACCTCTGCACAGTCTCACTCCATATCAGGTACTTTGTCTTTGTCTTTGTTTATAATTGGGATTACATGGGCTGGTGTGGTAATACTGATCAGTCTAATAATATATGTGTTTTATATAAATGTGGGAAATTTGCCTCGGTGTACCAGTGCCCAGGAATGTCATGTTGAAAAAAGAAAAGTTGAATTGATGTAACAATGAATCAAGATTAAATCAAAATTTATCCAAATAATCATTGTAAAGGATTTCAGGTGGATTGTGAACATATTGATACCTTTATTTTCTTGCATTGCATTATGTTTTATTGTTCATGTGTGTGTGTGTGTGTGTATAATACAAATGTATTAGTAAGTTTGATATTTAGTGACTATCAAAAATTGTAATAATAATGCATTTGAATGGATTTAGTATTTGGTTACCATAATCATTACCATTTATCGTAATAAAATTGAAGGAATTAAGTGGTTGTGACAACTTTCAGAATCCACTCACACTGATTAAAATTGAGGAATCAGAACGATCCATATTCTGTCATGATAACTACTGTAATGGTAGTGTAAAGTCAATGCTGTTTGTTTTGTTTTTTAAACTAAATTCTCTCTTTTTGTTTTTGTTTCCTCAGGTGCCACACAGTGCGGTTGCCCTGGGTGTACTCCACTGTGAGGTGATGCCCAGTCACATGTTTTATGCCGCTAATGCCAGCCTGGTGGCACTGTGCTGCTTGAGAGAGAAAGTCACCAGCAGAGGGAGCCCTGTGCTACTACCCCAGGCTCCTCTGTGCCCCTGTGTGGGATTTGGTATGTACTGAGGTCATTTTCATATTGATTTTTCTTTTATAATGAGATAAAATGACAGACAGTGTCTAGATGAGAAGGTGTATTTTAAGCTGCTTTACTTAATGTTATTCACATCTATTTATCTTCTTCAATACTGTCAGCTAAGATTTACATGCATGATATTGTTATGATGTGCACAGTGATTTGCTGATGTGCTGTTGTGTGTTTGAAGGTATTCTCCGAGGCATAGATGTGGTGAGAGGTTTATATTACCTGTTGACTCCAGTTGACCCCTCCGTCCTCCGAAGCGTCAACTGTCTTCTGGTGGGAGCCATTTCACTGCCCTCCTGCATCGTCAAAACGCAGGTCAGACTACACACTGCAGAACAGGAACAGTTAAAGTAGCACTGTGTAACTTTTCTGTTGGAGGATCTGTCACCTGCTGGTTTATGGTAACTCACTAAAGGGCCAGACTGAAATGTGCAGTGCAGCAGTTTTGAACCAGTCTGCACGATTTCTTTTATTGAAGCCCCAACACATAACTTATATTTACTTTTTATTTCCATGGAGTCATGCTGGTGACGTGCCACTTACAGAAAGTTAAGCAGGGTTAAGAGTTGTTTTAGATCAATTGCAATTTAAAATGTCCAAAATATAAAATAATGATCCACTGGTGTCGTAGATTATAACTAGGAAAATTAAATAAATAAAACAGAAAACATTGAATGAGAGGGTGTGTTCAAACTAGGCCTGTCACAATAACACATTTTGAAGTGCTATATATTGCTGCAGTAAATATAGATGATAAAAGATAATACTGAAACCAAACCATGAAGCAGAATTATGTACGTATTGTAAATGTACGATATAACAGAATAACTAACTTCTATGATTCTATAATGAGTCATAGAAGTTCATAATTCAAGCTTCTACAGCTCAGATCTTATCATAGTCCAGAAAAATAACCAAACTTTTCCCACGAGTGCAAAGTAAAAATCCCCATGATAAATATTGACCCCCCTCCCCAAATGATTGTTCCATCTGCATTGGAAGTTGATATAGTAGTGTGACATTTATGAACAAGTCAGCTCTTTTGAACGGTTCCTTAACATGAACGGTTGCATCCACATCTTAAAATTATTATTATCCACTTTCAGTTTGAACCATGTTAAACACATCTGGGCCTTGGTCATTTCTCTCTGGGATTGGTCTGTAGATAAATGACTTTTCACATTAGCTTTTGTCATACAATAAAAAGAGTCTTTAGAACGGCTCTTTGTGGGATCCGAATCTTTTGCGATCGTTCATGTCAAAGGAGCCAAAAGTCCCATCACTACGATCTAGTAATTATCGAGAGAGGCCTATTCCAAACTTTTGACTGATAGTGTAATATTTCCTCTTTTAAATATGTGTCTCTGTTCTCTGCTGCAGGGCTGTGATGAGGACACGCCATACATCACTTCAAACTACAGTTTTGATCTGACTGGAGCCGGAAAACTAAAAATCTTCAAGGGAATGTTGAGGCCAGGCCAAGAGAGACACTAATGTCTTTAATGTGCATTATCCCTTTTTAAATACATAAATAAATCTACAGTAGGCTTCAACTCTCCTTTAGGATTTGTATGTTTTTGACCAAAATCCTGACTCAAGATCTGGAGGGTTCAGCACTGAAGAATGGGTCAAATGCAAAGGACAATATGGGTTACATGCATAGGACAAAAAACAAAACAAAACATACCTTAACAATTACTTGGACGAAGCACAACGGAGCATACGATACTGAAGACTTACCAGCGATTTTCTTTCATGGGATTTTAATGTGTGAAATCCTTAGGTGCTCTGGACATTATCCCAAACAAAAGTACTTCTACAGACTTTGTTAGCCTAAAATCTGACAAAGATAAAGGATCTTGTTTGACTTCTTTGTAGATTACATTCCAGTACTTGACACTGTTGAGGTTTACACTCTCCAATAAAGTGTTGTTTTCAAGTATCCAGTCTTGTACTTGTTTAACTACCAGTACTAGTTTTGTGTACTATTAAAGGTCCTACAATAGACAAAATTGACTGTGAGCTTAAAGCCTTGTAAGAATGTTGGCCTAACATGGACCCTTGAAGTAATGTGTGCTCAAGTAGGTGGAGCATTATTCAATTTAGTGACGGGTCGCTAGCTCAATCTGCGTATAATCCAAAAATATTGTTGTTTCCCTGAGCAAAACACTTTCCACACATTGCCTACTTCTGGCTAGTAGTGACAAGAATGAGAAAAACTTAAAGGGCAAATATAATGCAGGTAATTGTAAGAGTAATTTTCACAACTTGCAGCCAGGAAATGTTTAATTTTGTTGGGTAAAAATGTAACTGGGGATCTGTGGAGTAAGAATGTATGTTTTTTTGAAAGTATTTTTGAGCAATACAACCATTTAGTGACTATATAGAGTTGGGAAACCAAGAGCGGCACCTTTATATTGGCCTAGTTTAATGACACAGATGAAGAATTAATGATGTAGCCTATTTTTAAAGAATATGATGAGGAAAACATGAATAAATCTGACTCTAAATTCAACAAAATTACCTGTTACATATAGTCCCTGAAGATACCAAACACCATATGCAAAGAACATCAAACTTTCCCCCATTATGCAGTGTGTGGTGGTGTTTGCAGCGCCTCTAGTGGCCGCCCAGCGCATGCGCATCCACACAAACCACATTATCCCTTTACTTTGTTGTGTGCTCGTCCAGTCTGAATGAATGAGACGAGGGGCTTCTGCGTTACAGGCACTGTTCCCTCTAAGCTGCGCGCGTGCGCAATTACGCACTGCTGACACGGTCATCGCGCACAGAAAATCTGTGCTGCGCACAAAACAATCGAACCGGAGTTGAAAATAAAATAAACACACAACAATTCATTCTGCGCTATTTTTCAATGTGAGTCAGTGAGTGTGACCGGGGACGAGCTGCTCCAGACAATTATGTGATTCACATACGTATTTGCGCAGTTTATCCACGTCATTGACAGGAGTCCTCATGCGCCGCTATCAGTGTTTTAGCCGACGTGGCCGACGTGGAGTGAAAACTCGCTAATGATTCTAAGTGCTGATTCTAAGTTTAACCCCTTTACGTTCCGACGGCCCGCCCTCGGGCAAAGATCCGCGCGTAAAATTACGCACGCGTAATTGCGTAATTTTACGCACTGTTTTGCAGCAATTTTGCGTTTTAAACATGACGAAACGGACAAAACAAAGGAAGTACGCGACCGAGGACACTGCGGATGTTTGTACAAGTGAAACTAGAGGCATCTCGGACCCGGAGCGGTTCGTGGAACCGAGTGAAGATCTCATGGTGGACTCAGGAGCAGAGGACATTATGTTTTGATGGACTGGATGCTGTTCCTGATCGGTAAGCGTGGTTTATTCTGCTATTGACTTAATTGTGGGTCAAATGTGTATTATGTGTACTCATCCATAGATTTAGTCGGAGTAAATGCCATATCCATCTAATAATGTATGATATGTTTTTATGCAGGGCTCTGGAGCAGGTGGCACACTTGAGCTTGTTCCTCTTCACAGACGCTCTGGTCTTGACCCGCCTCAGCCTGGATCACGTCCCGTTTGGCCTGGCTCACACCTGCACCTACAGCTTCATGACGTCTGTGGCTCTGTCCAGGCTGAGCGTCAGAGAGATCAACCACTCGCGCTGTACGTCAACTCAGACAACCGGAGGCAAAAGTGAAGGAACATGATTTGATTTCAGTGGAGAAATTGAGATTAACCACAGAATATAATGGTGATGATAATGCATTTTAATTTTCTAGACTCTTTGTTGGTGCGTTAAAACAGTAACACAGTAAGAGTAATGCACTGCTCCTCATTGTTTAATCCTTACTTACACTGTCAAGCTCAACTACAAGTATTTCAATCCTTTTAAACAGGGAAGCTGTCAGTTGCTTCTATATTAGTTATTACCCAAGAAAATGCCACGTAAAATGAACAGATTATGTTTTACAGTCAACTTTTCTGTTCTTTTTTAGCATCTTTTACCAAACAATGCATGATATAAAAAGTATGTATCTTGACAAGAATACATTCAAATCAGGTACAGGCCCTATTTGAAAGTGTCTTATGACTTTTGCCTCAAGTTTCCTTTATTCCAGGATTTTGAACATTCTACATAACATTTTAAAGCGTCTACAACTCTGACTCTGTGATGTACTGTGCCGTGTGCAGATGTGTCCCACGCCTATGTCCTGGAGGGCCCGTGTCGCTCGTGGGTGTGCGCTGCCGACAGTGCACAGGAGAGGGCGCTGTTCCTGTCCGTGCTGCAGGACACCATAGAGAGTGCGCTCAGAGGGGACCGGTGAGAGCATAAAATCAAGTGAACGACGCACAAAGGATGGACATTTTACAGTCTGGAGACGCACAAACGCAGTAGCTCTGTTGGTAGTTGGTGTTTGTTCAGTGATCCGAAGGTTGGTGGTTCGAATCTCGCTCTCGACGTAAACATTACTGGTTGAATTGTCCGATCGTTTGACGCACAGGTTGGTGGTGCAATTCCAGCTCCCACAAACCCTAAACCCACCTTGCCCCCAGCGTCTGAGTACATTTGTGCATGAATTAATGTGTGAATAGTTGAAAAAAAAATATATAAACATGTGACCATTTACTATAGTTGTAAAAACTGTTACATAGCTTTCCGGTTATATGTTTTTGATAATACTAAAACTGCATGTCATTGCACTGCACCTGTATAAGTAAGAAAACAAAAACTTGTGGAATACACTGCCAGAGCCCATCTAAAACTATGACAAATACTCAACTTTCACAACTATTTTCACAAATTGGTTGAAAAATACCCACTCCTGCACCCATACATGATCTTATGGTTTTTTTTCTTCAGGTCTTTTACTGTAAATAGTCTCTATTTTCTTTGTAATGTCTCCGCTGTGTCGTCACGTCATGTGTCTGTGTCTATTAGGTCCATAGACTGTACATATAAATATACATTTTGGTCTTCAAATGTTCATATTAACCCGCTCTACATGATTCTCGTGTTTTTACTTCCCCGAGGTCGCTCCCGTGAGAGTTAGCAACAGGTTTGATTGACAGTGTTGCTAATCGGTGCAGTGTTTAATGTCTTGTAATGTCAATGTAATGTTTCAAGAATACTGTGTTATGATTTGTCGTCACATCACTGTAAATTATGCTTAGGGATTTTACAACCTCCTCATGATTTTGAACCTATGATTAATAAAAACTTGTGACATACATATTGGTTTCATTCACGTTCTCTAAAATCTGACCTGCTTCATGAATGAAGAAAGACTGTTACTATGATATAAACAGCCAACGAGTTATATTTGGGTTTATCTTTAGGAGTAGATTAAAGTAAAGTGGGACTAAACACCCACTCCATCCATAACCACAATTCAAACAAAGCTGCTAAACAGTACAGTAAAAGCCAAAGGTAAATCAGTAAATCTGTCAAATGGACAAAAAGTTGTGGGAGTGAAGACGTTTCGCTACAAAACGTCTTCACTCCTACAACTTTTTGTCCAGTTGACAGATTTACTTTTGGCTTTTGCAATGGATCAGACCTGGACGACTGAGGGATTACACAGAGTACCTGGAGGACTAAAGAAGAGGTATAAGGAACAGCGTGATTGGTCTAACAGGTATCCGCACTTCAAACTCCGCCCCCGCAGCCAGGCGTTTGTAATCATGTGCCATCATTAAGCGGTAGTTTTCAAGTTAACAGCTAACTTTTACCTTTAGTTTAGCCGTGATTGTCGGTTTCAGGGCTGAAATTTTGAGTTGTTTGGAGTACAAAAACACAGTGGAGCACTTCCTGTATTACCACGTGACATCACAAGGTGGAACAGAGTGTTTTCAGTTTGAGAGAAGAACTCCTAAATATGCAGGACCTGTGTTAAATGTGTGAATGAAACAAAACACAACTCCAGGTCTGTTTTTATGAGGAAACAACATTATAACATAGATAGAGCATAAATAGCATAAAATGGGCCCTTTAAGTAAAAACAGTTTTGCCCAGAAGCATTAAGCCTCCTTATCTAAAATGTATCAAAATCTTTATTGAAAACCAAAAGTAACACAAACGTAACATTTATTTCTCATCATTTCTAGGAAAGATATTTTATTTACATTATTGCCACGTGAACAAACTTTTACATTTGACTCATATATATTAACCTCACGTATCCCTCGTTGAATACACATTAACTTTACATTGGACCTCTAGTGATGCAATGCTTAACAAAAATATGACTTTCTAAAACTCAAACTGACATTGTTAAAAAAAAAAAAAAAAAATCTTGAGAGCACCACAAATGAGGTAAAGTGACAGTACACGTTAAAAAGTACAAAACATTTCAGATCCAAAACGCCTTCCTATTTAGACACTTTAAAAGTTCCTAAACAAAAACATGATACAATACAGAATAGAAGCAGCTGGAGGCAAAAGTTTGGCAAATGATAACTCAGAAGTGTACAAATATTTCAATACGATATGAGAACAACTAAAGGCAAAAATTGAATCTAATTTTTGGTCGATTTTGCATAATTTGTTCGCTTAAAGAATCATTTTTGTCTTTTTTCAGTGCAGACAGAGTAAACCATTGTTCCGGGCGTTCCTGAAGAGAGCAGACCGAGCACTGACCACTCACATGCTCAGGTAGAACTCAAACTGCATTGTACACTTTATAGTACACATGTGAATACACTGCACACTTTATAGTACACATGTGACTACCCTGCACACTTTGTAGTACACATGTCACTACACTGCACACTTTATAGTACACATGTCACTACACTGCACACTTTGTAGTACACATGTCACTACACTGCACACTTTGTAGTACACATGTCACTACACTGTACATTTTATAGTACACATGTGAATACACTGCACACTTTATAGTACACATGTGACTACCCTGCACACTTTGTAGTACACATGTCACTACACTGCACACTTTATAGTACACATGTCACTACACTGCACACTTTGTAGTACACATGTCACTACACTGCACACTTTGTAGTACACATGTCACTACACTGCACACTTTGTAGTACACATGTCACTACACTGTACATTTTATAGTACACATGTGACTACACTGCACACTTTGTAGTACACATGTGACTACACTGCACACTTTATAGTACACATGTGACTACACTGCACACTTTGTAGTACACATGTGACTACACTGCACACTTTATAGTACACATGTGAATACACTGCACACTTTATAGTACACATGTGACTACCCTGCACACTTTGTAGTACACATGTCACTACACTGCACACTTTATAGTACACATGTGACTACACTGCACACTTTATAGTACACATGTGACTACCCTGCAAACTTTGTAATACACATGTCACTACCCTGCACACTTTATAATACACATGTGACTACCCTGCACACTTTATAGTACACATGTGACTACCCTGCACACTTTATAGTACACATGTGACTACCCTGCACACTTTGTAGTACACGTGTCACTACACTGCACACATTGTAGTACACGTGTCACTACACTGCACACTTTGTAGTACACATGTCACTACACTGCACACTTTGTAGTACACATGTCACTACACTGTACATTTTATAGTACACATGTGACTACAGTGCACACTTTATTGTACACATGTGACTACACTGCACTTTATTGTACACATGTGACTACACTGCACACTTTATTGTACACATGTGACTACACTGCACACTTTATAGTACACATGTGACTACCCTGCACACTTTGTAGTACACATGTCACTACACTGCACACTTTGTAGTACACATGTCACTACACTGCACACTTTGTAGTACACATGTGACTACACTGTACACTTTATAGTACAAATATGACATGTTCTTACCATATGGTGCAGTCTACAGGAGCTGCTGCTGTGCCCCCTGTGGAGGATTGAGGAGTACTGCACACTGACCCAGGCTCTGTCTCTGCACACGGCCCCAGGGCACGCCGACCACGCCCACCTCTCATCTGCACTTAGTACTCTACGGCAGTATAAACACTTCCTGCAGGAGGTAACTATTTCAAACTTATCTGGGGTGGAGAAGGTACTCCATTTCTTCACTTAACATAGGGCTAAAATAACTAAAAACCTTTCATTATGTGTGATTTTATTACTGTTATTTTATTAGTAAAACACTAAAAACACTGTGAAAAAACATGTACCAACGTGTCGTATTTATCGTGTCATATTTAAGCTTCTGCAAAAATAACCTGTCTCCATAGATGTATGTGGTGAATTCCAGATGTAGCACCTCAGAGTGTTAACTACAGGGGAATATCAGTTAAGTGTATGTAATACTCTTCTATGGATCAGTGAATTTCGGTTAAGTACGACTACTGGAGCAATTGTTGGAAGAACCTGAGTTATAAGAACCACAGACCAGTGAAATTAGTTTAAATCGCCGGCTTTCTTATTGAACAGTTTGTAAAAAATAAGAAAAATACATGGACAGACATTTACATTAAACATTAATCTCAAAACTCGTTTTCACCTCAAACCTTTCTTTTGATTTAAAGATTTTTCTTTCAGTTTTAAATTTCTAAATTAATCGGTTGCAACCTTTTTAAGTTAGTTAGATCTAGTTTAAGTTATCTCTTATCTATTTTCTTGTTGTTGAGTTAACTTTTTAATTTAAATAATCTTTAGTTCTTTTCAATTCTACTCAAAGTTACCCTTTAAGTTTGAACCCTTTTGTTTTGTTGTTTACAACCAAACAAGAATAACCATAATTGTAAAATTCCCTTTTACAACTGTTTGTTATCATCAATCAAATAAAAAGGTAAAATTGGACAAAACTAAAATGAATTCAGCAAAAGGCTGAATCACCCTGTGTTTCAAAGAATAAAGTCTCTTTCTTCTACTTATTAATCCAGTGTCTTTTGTGCAGGAGTTTGTGTAAATCCTACCAGTTCTGATGAAAACTATATAGTGTCCAGTAGAAGGCACATGGTTCCTGGCGCATGCGCAGTTCAGAAAGTCTGTGGGAGGCTCCACATCTTGTTTCACACACGTGGTTCTCAAAGTTGGTATTTAGCTGGATTCTTTCAAACCATACTTTAAAAGCCTATCATAGACAAGATAAAATATGCGTAAGTACACAAAATATGTTGCTAGGATAGTGTTACAATACAGAAAATTATCATCAGCGGTCTTAATTGATTCTTGTTAAGAACACGCTGTCGCCAAAATGGCGGACGCGACAGGGACAAGTCTGGGCAATGAACTTTCAAAGTCTATCATTTTTTAGGTTTTGCATTACATTCTCTTGAAAAGATTATTACATTGCACAAAATAAAATACATGTATTTTTCATTCACCAAGTCCCATTCATCAAAAAAATCTAACCATTTCCACACTGGGACAGGTTGAAAAACTGAAATACTCTCTTTTTAGTTTAGAAATATCACTTTAATCAACTTTAGACTCCTTTTTGGCTCTCCTCTCCTTTCTGCAGCAGCTCTGCCTGTGCTGTCTGCATATCTCCCTCGTCTAGCATAGGAAAAAACCCCAAAACAATCCGGTTGGTTCCTGCTAGTCACGTGGTTCAAGCGCTACATGAATTTCAAAATAAATAAATAATAATATATAATAATAATAATAATAATAATAATAATAATAATAATAATAATAATAAAATATTTGACTTTTGAATTAATTGTAACCATATCACATATTTATTGATGTTTTATCAAAAACATTTATTTCTGTTTTTTATCAACAAGCTTTTACTTTGAAAATCACAATGTTAACCTGGGTTACACAGAGTTGTATTAGAAGTCATGTGACCTCTTGTCTCCATGGCAACGGTTTCTGGCAACGCTTTGTTTCTCTTTGAGGTTCTCTTTGAGCTTTGTGAGAGCTTTGTGATGTCATAGGTTTGGTCTCCTCAGAAATTAGTACCTGTAACGATTTCACAGACATTTTAAGCAAAGAAGCATCAGCACAATTTAAACTTTTTGCAATACACAACTTATTTTAACAACTTATTTTAACAGCGCTAAAATGGAAGAGAAGAGACCAGACAAGATTTCTATCCCCCCAGATGATCTTATTTGGATAATAAAGAGCCACTTTAACAGAGTGAGCCCTGTTCAGTGGACTATGTTGGCTAATGGGATGTGCGACAATGAGACCAAACAAATTCTCCTGACGATGTTCATCCAGCTAGTCCAAACGCTATCTACAAACGTTTTAAGACTGGTTATCCCGACGGACGAGATCGGGGTAAGGTGTATGAACGAAGAGGAGTCAACTCGTTCGTTTGAGACTATAACCGCCGTTCTCAAAGAATCGATCGGTTTGGTTTTCGCACGGGCTTTAAATATCCCCAGCGTTCCATTGACGTCTGACTCAGAGCAATTAACAGTAATGATTCAGAAGGAGGTATCCCAAAAGGTGAATAGCGCCCTCTCTGATATGTCCGAGTTACAACAACAAGGAAGTATCAGAGTAAACTCATCATTAACTAGTTCAGACGCAGCTCGCAGCATGGTTGACAAAGCCAAAGCATGTCTGAAAGCATGCTTAAACGTGTTAACTTGCTCCTGCGTGTCTATTCGCAGTTGCGCTACAAGTCCAATAGGGGATGCTGAAGAACCTTCTAAACGGCCAGCATCAGAGAACTCATTTTACTCCACAAAGGGTCCATGCCACTGCTGTTTTTCGATGTTCGCTAGGAAGAACTTCAGAAAACTGAAGGAATCTTTAGATAGAAGAATATTCACACCTAAATCTGAAACTCCGATTAGAACAGAGTGTACTACCCCTGAAACTACCTCAGTGGGCAGAGTGACTACTACCCCTGAAACTACCTCAGTGGGCAGAGTGACTACTACCCCTGAAACTACCTCAGTGGGCAGAGTGACTACTACCCCTGAAACTATCTCAGTGGGCAGAGTGACTACTACCCCTGAAACTACCTCAGTGGGCAGAGTGACGACTACCCCTGAAACTACCTCAGTGGGCAGAGTGACTACTACCCCTGAAACTATCTCAGTGGGCAGAGTGACTACTACCCCTGAAACTACCTCAGTGGGCAGAGTGACGACTACCCCTGAAACTACCTCAGTGGGCAGAGTGACTACTACCCCTGAAACTACCTCAGTGGGCAGAGTGACTACTACCCCTGAAACTATCTCAGTGGGCAGAGTGACTACTACCCCTGAAACTACCTCAGTGGGCAGAGTGACTACTACCCCTGAAACTATCGATTATGAAACCATCAGATGTGAAGTTGACACATTATTTCACAAGCTAAACTTGGCCAAACTGGACGGATTGGCTGAGAGTCAGCGTAGTCTCTTGAGGGTTCTCAGAAGCAACGATCTGGCTGCATTTTCATTAAGACTAACAGATATTATGTACCGTCACTTTGCCTTGATGGACAGTGCAATAGAGTGCATGTCTCCGATCCCAGACAGAGAAAGACCTCCGAGCGCCCACAATCTGGACCTTTTGTACGTTACAGTTGAAGATGAGGTTGCTACGTACCTTAAAAAGTTGTTAAACTTTATGCAGGAGGATATGGGAGAAGACATTTTTGATATGGACTTGTTTGAGATGTGTGTGGAAAGGGAACCAGTGTTTATAGATGTGCCTGCACCTGTACAAGTGCGGACACAAGTCTCAAGCACTACCCAAACCTCTCCATCTTTCCACATGTCCGTACCTTCCCAAGAATCAGTGACATCTCAAAAATCAGTGCCATCTTTCAATAACCGAAAGAATGACCTGTTTGAGAGATCCATGGTTCATCCTGCGGCACTTGTACCATCGTTTGTCTCCAAAGATGTACCAGCTGTTGTCTTGAAAACACCAAAGAAAAAATCGCCCCCTAATAACCGAAAGTATGACCTGTTTGAGAGATCCATGGTTCATCCTGCGGCACTTGTACCATCGTTTGTCTCCAAAGATGTACCAGCTGTTGTCTTGAAAACACCAAAGAAAAAATCGACCCCTCTGAACAGACATTTGTCGCAAGGCCAGACCATGACGCAGATCATGGTCACTGCTTTGATGATAAAAATGTTCAAAGGAAACGTTGACTTGCATATGAGACACGAGACTTACGACGCCATCCTCACACGTTTAACACAAAAAGCGTGGAAGGAGATTGACATACCGGACAGGAAAATTAAGAAGACTGAGAAGAGACAGCACAAAATAATCAAAGGTGTGATGAACGACCTTGAATGGGAGTATGGCTCATCCAAGGCTCTGCTACAAAGTCTTATGGGCAATGACGGTAGGTTCGAGTACAGGGTTGTGGAGTTGCTAAAAATTCACATACAGAAAAAGACACAGGACTCTCGCTTTATCAGATCTCTGTGGACGTCCTGTTTCCCTTACTGTTTCCCTTATGAATAAGCCCCCCCCCCAATTAAATGAAAGTTACTCAATTAAATGAAAGTTAATTGAGTAACTTTCATTTTAAACCCCTCGTGTTTGGATTACTCATTTATCTTCTAAGAAATGCCTTTAGTTGTTCAGTGCAGTGTGAGTACAAATCCCACAATGCACTGAGCTTGAACTAGAGTTGTTTCGTTATGGAGATAAAATAAACTAAAATCTGAATGAGAGGGGTGGACCTGAAAATACAACCAAATTTAAACAAAATCTAATTAGGCCCGAGCCTGGGACTGGAAAATGGCAAAAATCAAGTAGTAAACACGCCCCGACATGGCAGTGAGTGGTGTCAAAAATTTGAACTCGACGAGCTCTAATTGTCACAAAAGACCCCGAGAAAAAATAACGAAAGACGACTCAGTAGCACCACCTCAAACTTTGATTTTCATGGGGCCAATGGGAGCCCGACTTGGAAAAAAGTCAATGTAAAAATCCGAAACTCACATCAAAAAATAGTACATATTGGGACATGACAAAAATGATATTATGGCCCCGCCCTAAAATGTACAGGAAGTCGGCCATATTGGATCAAACCCTGGAATGACAAAAGTGCGCACCCTCACATTCAGGACATTTTCTCGCACAGTTTTAATCACAAACAATGTAATGTATTAAAGTTATATAAATACACACACTTTTTCAGCTGCTCAAAATCTTTATATTTCTATTAGAAGCTCAAAAAAAAAAAAAAAAGAACAAAGAAAGTAAGAAAATGTAACACTGAATTGAGTTTCCTTATTTCTACATAATGCTCCTTTAGTCCAAAAGACAAAAACGCTACCTATAATCTATAATTGCTATATTATTTGTGAAAAATAAAGATTCCAAACATGATCCTTTGGACATAAATGCATCCGTTCTTGTAATCTTTAATAAATTTAGTTGAATTCACTTGCTGTTGCATGTTTCAGATGGAGGGCAGGGGCCTATAAAACTATGGGAGAAAGAAATATACAAACTTATGATTCACAAACGTTGAACCTTTTTGATAAATAAGCTGTGTTCACCACATCCTAAAATCTGATGTCATAGTTTCAGATGGAGTTGCAGGGGCCTGTGCAACTCTGTGGAAGATTCACAGTTTTTGGAAGAAGAAATCAAAACTTAGGATCCACAACTGTTGATCCTTATCATTATTTGTTGGAGACTGCGTTGAAAATGTAGCCTTATTTATCTTATCGTTTAAAGGGCCCCTTTAATGTAGCAAGGCAGCCATTGTAAATTATTATTTACTTTTATTTTATTTTAAGCCCCCAGAGGAAGTGCTGTCCAAGGCCCAATACAAATGAGCTGCATGTGTTCGCTTTAGTACATCTGCATTCATATTATAATTTGTGAAATATTCTAATGACTTCATCTGTAGATGTTCATATATGATCAATATAAAAAATCAAACAAACTGGGGCATTTTGTTCTTTTTCACCTTGTAGTTCCAGCTGTCAGCTCTTTCTGGTCAGATTGTGTTAAAATAAAGCTCAGGTCAAAGTCTAACAAAGCCTCAGACAGAGCATGCCCACTGTTAGCACCACACCAACCAAGGAATGTTGATGAGATCAGCTGCAAAGTATCAGTAGAAAGCCACTTTGAAGGCCTGAGCTGACAGACGAGAATTGTCCAGGCAAGGGACTAAGTAAAACTGAATTTGGAGCTCATAAAATCACAAAAGTGAAGTAGTAAACAAGAACAAACATGATAGAGACGAGTATCAAAAATTAAAACCCTCTAATTTTGAGTGAATGCTCTAAAAAACACTGGCTCAGTAGTGCCACCTCAAAAAAACAAAACACAAAAACAACAAAAATGATATTCATGAGATCCCGGGCCCCCAAAAAACCAAACAAAAAAATTTGAAACTCTGCCCCGAAAAATAGATCATGTCCCAACTTGTAAAAAAAAAAAAAAAAAATGCCTATCTCCTCAAATGTGCAAACACAAAGCACAAAGTACTAGAAAAAATCCATATGTAAATGGGCGACATGCTGCATCAAATCTGACATATACAAGAGCCATTTGTGCACTTCCTGGATTACTAATGACATCACAAGGTGGAACGGAGCATTTTAGCACTGTAGGTGACAGACAAAATTAAACTTAACTGTTTTTGATGACAGAACAATATATCACGAAAAAATCTAGCACAGTACGGGCCTTTAAACAGGTTTGATTGTGAGAGGACAGGACATTCCCTCGTGTTGCTAGTGTAAACAAGCTCACTGATATTAATAGTTTAATCAGGCTCATTAGTCTTCAGATGTATGTGTGTATGTGTGGACTGGTGCATCTGTTTACCATCACATGATCTGCTTAGAAGAGGCTAACAGTACGATTAAAGGTGCACTGCAACTTTTCTGGAGGGAGGTGTGGCACCAGCTGTTATTGCGTTGCATTAAATGTTCCGAAGTATGGCATTTACTTATCTTTCTCAGTAGAGACAAGCACGGTCAAGTGACAGGTCCGATCTCTGGAGAGGTGACCCTGCTCTCAGCAAGAATGAATGTTTTTTGATGTATTTTTGAGGAATAAAACACCTGTAAACCATACTAGTTAAGATGTATATGAATATGTTTTTTTTCCTAAGCCAAAGGTTTTTAAAGTCGACTTTTTGGAGATTTCTACCATGTTATAACATCGTTTCCTCATTAAAAACATGGCGATTTAAATATGTTATGTGTTAACAAGTTACCCCATAGAAGTGTCTTTAATAGAGCTCTACTTTAAAATGTAGTCAAATTAAAACAAAAGCATATATTATACATTTTCAAAAATAAAATATCTACAGCTGTACTACTACCACCACTGAGACAATCATTCAGTCCTAACTTTCTGCCCATTGTTTCAGTTAAAGCGAAACTCACAAAGAGACAAGTTGTTGGAGGAGGCCCAGCAGATGATACAGGGCTGTCCGGTAACACATGCATTTTTTATTTCCCATTTGTTCATTTCTGGTTGAACTTATCACATATTCTGAAGTCGTGCTCTGTTTTATCATTAACAGAAGCTTGCAGAAGGAAACTGACAGCTGGTCACCACTCACAGGTGAGGTCTGTACCGGAGTCTGGAGGAGCAGCTCCCAGACAGCGTCAAGTACGTCTCTACTACGCAAATAAAGGCTTCTGTTCTCAATTTGTTGTATGACGGGACGGTTGTACTAAGCCTGATTTTGTGATGATAGTTATGGGAAAGGTAATGATAGTTTTGTCATTTTAACCCACTCGTAACGTGTAATCATTAGCATTAGCTAAAGCCAATCTGCGCCCCCCGACCACCACCAATCATCACGCACACACCACTTGGGTGAAGTGTCTTGCCTAAGGACACAATGACAGAAGTTGGTCCGAGCGGGACTCGATCCTCCAACCTCTGTCACAGAATGAGTGTCACACTGTCACATGTACAGTGTATTTTTAGTTTCCAGTGTGTGTTTGTTTACATTTTGAAGTGTGTGTTTGTTCACTGTTTGCAGTGTGTGGTTTGTAAATATATATTTATTTTGTCCCATACCACTTGTTTTGAATATATTTTATATACAAATACACATTATATATTATGTTTTGATATGATATGTAAATGTACAGTAATAGAGCAGCTGTGCAGATAGATTCCTCTCAGTGTGTATTGGTCATTGATACTGTCACTAGTTTATGAGTTGTAAAAATCAAATCGTGTCATATACTGAAAAAAGAGTCACCGGACTGTCTCCCAGACACAGTAGGACAATCTCACTCAGTCACAGCAAAAGCTTCACACAATGGCTTATACTCATAATACAAGTCAGAGCTTTATCATAAAAATGTTAAGTGTGTTTTCAGCATTGGAGTTTACAGTTGTCTTGGTTTGGTTGGAAGCTCATGTTTTGCCATAGTTAAAATTAAATATTTATACTTCCAATAGCATTAACATACTACACAGGTCATGAGCAAGATTTTTGTCATTTTCATTGTATAAGTGACTAAAGCACTTAATTAAAAGTCTTATAACAGAAATGTAAATGCAGTAATTTGATTCTTTTAATAAACCATTTAACTTGGATGGATGTGATGCAGCATGACCACAGTGCACAGGTCTGATGTTGCTCACAGTGGTCCATGGGACCGCTCAGGGAGTTTGTGTGTTTGCTCAGACTCGTGAAAAATTAGAGGGAACATTGGTTACAGGGCAACTTTAGCAGCAAAACAAGACAATACTCACGTTATATCGCCTGGACTTTTTTTTATAATACCAAAGAAAAGTATTTGTAGCTTTTATCTAACAAAGAGTCAAGCGAATCCGTGCGCTTTTTGCGTCTTTACGCGCTGCAACAGGTCTGACTGACAAAACTGCTGATTATTTTTCACTGTAAGGTTAATTTGTTCCTAAATGCAATGCAAAAACGACTGCACTGCACGGACAAAGAGTTTTTAAAGACGTGTTGATTCAATATTATCGTGTACGTGCGCCTACTACAACTACTACAACTACTACAACTGCAGCGGGGACGGGACCAGAGAGTACCCGGACAGAGGAGCTGCTTTGTCGGCAGTGAGTGAAAAAAACATCCATAAGTGTTTTATTTCTTTACATTGGGGGTGGAATTGTCAACGGGAGCTGCTGTTTGTGCTTTGGGTTTGTGGCATAGACGCTCCTGAGTGAGACAGTTGGAGTTGGCTGTGTTGGCTGTAGACTGCACGTTTTGGAGGTGTTGTGTTAGTAATGGTTCAGTCCTGCTCTGTGGACCTGGTTTAGTCCTGGTTTAGTCCTGGTTTAGTCCTGGTTTAGTCCTGGTTTAGTCCTGGTTTAGTCCTGTTCTGTGGACCTGGTTTAGCCCTGGTTCAGTCCTGTTCTGCGGAGTTGGATCAGTCTTGGTTTAGTCCTGGTTTAGACCTGCTCTGTGGATCTGGTTCAGTCCTGATTTAGTCCTGGTTTAGTCCTGGTCTAGTCCTGGTCTAGTCCTGTTCTGTGGACCTGGTTTAGTGTTGTTTTAGTCCTGGTTCAGTCCTGGTTTAGTCCTGGTTTAGTCCTGTTCTGTGGACCTGGTTTAGTGTTGTTTTAGTCCTGGTTCAGTCCTGGTTTAGTCCTGGTTTAGTCCTGTTCTGTGGACCTGGTTTAGTGTTGTTTTAGTCCTGGTTTAGTCCTGGTTCAGTCCTGTTCTGTGGAGTTGGTTCAGTCTTGGTTTAGTCCTGGTTCAGTCCTGATTTAGTCCTGGTTTAGTCCTAGGTTGGACTTGGTTAGGCTACTTCTATCAAAGTTTTGGTTTTGATTGGAAAGTCCTCATCTAGTTCTGGTTTAGTTTTACTCTGGACCTTATTTAGTCCAGGTTTAGTCCACTTTTAGTCTCTGTTAAACCTGGTTAGTTAGCCTAAGTCTTTTTTTTTGTAAAGTCATGGGTCTGGTTGGAAATAGTCAAGTCCTAGTCTAGTCTTCAGGTCTTGTCCTACTGTGGACCTGGTTTAGTCCTGGTTTAGTTTTAGTCCAACTGTGGACCGTGATTGTTGCCCATAGTTCAGCCTTGGGTTAGTCTTGGTCCAAGTTTAATCCAGTTTTGCACAGTTTTGCACATGATTTATTCCTCATCCTGGTTTTGTCCTATTATAGACTTTGTTTGGCCCTGGTTTGGTCTGTTTCTCTTTCCTTGACATGTTTAGACTAGGTTATGTTTTGGTTCTGGTCCTGACTTAGCCCAGAATCAGTCCTGGTTAAGTCTTGATTTAACCCTACATTGTAAATACAGAAGATCAGAGACTAATCAATACTAAAATTATTATTATTATTATTAAATGGTAGTACTTTCTTTTCTATTCCCATGTGTCTTATATCTGTGTAATCCCTCAAAATCATATTTTAATGTCTGAAGAAAGTGTTTTTTTTAATCATCACCGTTGTATCTGACTCAGCATTGAATATCAGGTCTTTTCCTTAACATCGAAATCGAGTATGCTATTCGAGTCTATTCTAAGTTATTGTCTGAGTTTGTTTTGGGACCTGTGCAAGTATCCAAACTGGAGGAGAAGATCGTTTAAATGACTCATTTGAGAACACACTGGTCCATCCAACAATCTCCCCAACATCACGTCTGGATCTTCATAATGAGACAGGACCACTCGGATTGTCTCTCCTCTGACAGATCTTTGCTTTTGTGAAATACTGTTTACAGGAGCATACTTCTGCAGCCTTGTCATCTCCCTCTTTCTTTCCAGGGTCGTAATTTACCTCCTTAATGTGCTCTTTAAGCGTTTGCACAGAGTTTGGGTTGTCACAGTGTCAGAGTTTGACATTATTGTGAGAGGAACATGGGGATTTTAAGATAGGCACAACTAGTGAAGTAGCAAACTTAATATGCACAGAGTTTTATGAGGCAACCGTGCATATTAACTAAAGCAGGACTAAAGCAGGACTAAAGCAGGACTAAAGCAGGACTAAAGCAGGACTCAACCAGGACTCAACCAGGACTCAACCAGGGCTAAACCAGGACTCAACCAGGGCTAAACCAGGACTCAACCCGGGCTAAACCGGGACTGAACCATGACTGAACCAGGACTGAACCAGGACTGAACCAGGACTAAACCAGGACTAAACCAGGACTAAACCAGGACCGTAGTAGAACTAAACCAGAAGACTAGACTAGGACTTAACCATTTCCAACCAGACCCATGACTTTACTAAAAAAGACTTAACTAACTGGACTAAACCAGGACTAAACCAGGACCGTAGTAGAACTAAACCAGAAGACTAGACTAGGACTTAACCATTTCCAACCAGACCCATGACTTTACTATGTAACTTTTCTGGTGGCATAATGTTTTTGCTTTGCCTGAAGTTTTCCACATTTGACTTAGATCATCACCATGGAGACAAGTGGCACCAACAAGTCAAGGTACATATCAGATATGTGGAGAGGCAAGCTAACAATTCCTATGATTGCTGATTCCTTTGGTTTGAGTAATATTATCAGTGCACGATGTAACATTTCTGGTAGGAGGTGTACTACCTGCTAGTCTCCATGGAGATGCAATTTTTTTGCCTGGAATGTTTCGCAGTATGGCATTAAAGTTGTCAATCTGGTATTTATTCAACAGTTTTTTGCTCATTGTAAGAATAAAAACTTTCATTCTTACAGCGATTGGTTTGTCTCTCCACAGATCTGACCTGTGACTTGGCCTGTTGGTGCCTCCAGCTTTTCTCGATGGTATATAAAAAGACAATTTTGCATAATACTCCTTCTTTAATTCCAATATATCCATTCTGCTCTACTCTGCTTTTAGTGAAACATCCTAAACAAAGGCAAGCAGGTGGCGGACCTTCCATCAGAAAAGTTACATAGTGTACTTTTAATCTTGCATCCTGAATATCAACAGTACATTTTACCTGTGTGTTGAATTAGCTCCACTCCAGGGTTGTCTTAAGTATTGAAAATCAGATACAAATCATCAAGTATTTTTATCATCGTTGTATTAGAATTGGTTTTGAGTATTGAGTCTGACATCGCTACTACACACCCGTAATGTGAAGCAATCTGAAACATAACAATATAAAATAAAATGGATTACTCTTGGCAGCCAGATGAGTGGAAGTCATTGGTGTCTTTGCTTGAACATGTGTGGAGTGTGTACAGTGAGTAAGGAGCAGAGCCGGAGCAGAGCCGGAGCAGAGCCGGAGCAGAGCCGGAGCAGAGCCGGAGCAGAGCCGGAGCAGAGCCGGAGCAGAGCCGGAGCAGAGCCGGAGCAGAGCCGGAGCAGAGCCGGAGCAGAGCCGGAGCAGAGCTGGAGCAGAGCACATCCCTAACTGGCCTGGAGTCTGGAAGTCCTCAGCGTTCCAGGCCACAGAGCCTAAGCCAGTCTTAAACTCACAGGCCTAATCCTGGAGCAGATGTCCTGTCTGCTGTGTCCGCCGCCATGAAAGAAAAACACTACAAACCAAACCAACTCTCTGCTTCTACAGTAAATCACTCAACATTTACAACTTTAAAGGCCCATATTACTCTATTTTCTGATCTATGTTATAATGTTGTTTCCTCATCACAAACAGACCTGGAGTTGAGAACAACGGAGGTTTCTTTGGTGCAGTAGTGAAATTTCATATCACAAAGTACCAAATTCATTTTCCAAAGGCCTATCATACCCATACTATCCAACTACACTACAAATCCTAATAAAAATGTCTCTATATGGTATTTAGGACCTATAGTTTAAAATTGTGGAGGTCTGATAAAATTGCAACATAGTACTCTGTTAATGTTTAGAAACTGGAAGTATTTGCTATATTACTTTATTTATTAGAATGAACCAGATTAAAGATGTGTTTGTTTTTGTTTTTTTTAACCTCATTCATAGAGTAATATTGTCTCCTACCCTCTATCTGCAAATGCTACCGCAGTAAAACCTGTCAACTAATACTACAGCTACTCTGGGACTACTATAAATCCCCTCTGTATCGGTAACTCCCCTCCTCTCTCTTCAGACCCTGTGTTTCCGTGGTAAGTGTTTCCTGACGTGCTTGTACGGTCGTGTAGAGGTGATGGGATTCACTATAGAGGAGGGGCAGCAGCCGTACCCTCTCTTCTCTCCGGCCTCGCACAGCCCCATCACCGTCAGAGCCATGGAGACTGAAAACACACACTTCAGTGAAGACTCGGCACAGCTCGCAGACATCCTCAGAGACTATCTCACGTCAGGTATTCACAAACAGATGGGTTTATTGAGATAAAGGTTGTTGAGCTGGTACAGTGATGGGTGGCATTATTACTTGAAGGTTGGCAGTTCAAATCCCTCTCTAACCTTCCTCTGTTACTGTGTATGGGCTGTTTACCTGTTTGGTATCAGGTTGGCCCCCATATTTACACTGAAAGCAGTTGACCCATAATTGAAAAATTGACAACTCTTAGGTCTGATTCATTTATATTTAGTCAAGACACAGGCAGAAAAATATGTATATGTACATACTTTTACTTCAGAGTGAGCCAGCAATGCCCCAGAGAAACACAAGATCTAAAAGTTATCTCAAAGTTTTAAATTGAGGAGTGATTCAATCATGCAAAGTAAAGCACTTTGAATGCTTTTTTATTCTTACCCTAAGCAAACCCCATAATGTCACCACAGAAACTGATACATTTGTAATTAAAAGCATAACATGGCTTAAAAAAGTATGTTGGCCATCGCTGTCTGCCAGAAGAGAACAACACTGTGTAAATGTGTTTATAAGAGACTACCTGAATATCTCACTTGCTAGCTGAACTTTGGACATTTTGAAGAACATGGAAAACTGGATATATTTGTGTCACAAATGCACTTTAATAATCTGGTGATAAACGTTTATAATTACACCTGCACCTGTTTTTAATGTTTTAAATGGATATATGCAGTTATGTTTTGTTTGTAATTTCCTGTATTTTAAACGAGGCATCTAAAGATAAATGAAATAAAATGAAATGAAAATTATATTATCATGAAAATCTGGACACGGAACAGTTTCATTTTAGCTCTGTGAGGAAACCAAAAATGTCAAAAGTAACGCTTATTTCTTTTGTAGATTTGTGGATTCTGCTTCAGCTCATTCTAAGATAGTTTTTATATATATTGTAGAGCCTCCTTTTGTTATCTCTGTATTTTAATCATCTTTATCTTGTGTTTTTTCAAGGATCTAGAAAGAAGCTTGCAGGAAAGGTGATTCGAGACTCCTCCATCATTTTACTGGAGCCAATGGAGTCAACGCTGACGAGATTTCTGGCCAGTTTCCCAGACCTTAATGAATTATTCAGCCCTCCAGTGGTATGCATTGTACTAGTGGCTTTTCTGACAGTCACTAACACTTAACCAATTAAGAATCAAACTATTACATGTTTATTTTGTCTCTCAGAGTGAACTCCTGTCAGCTGTTTTAGACACTCCACTGAATGGTCTCGGTATAATTCCTCTTTCCAATAACATAGAAGGCATCACATCCTCAACAAGCCTCAAGAATGTCCTAAACACTCTTGTCAATGCTTGTAAAGGTGGGTCAATAGAAAGCGAAAGTTATTATTAGTTGTTATTATTTTTATTTCATTTATTTTTCTTACATAAGTTTCTTTTCCAGGGGATATGGATGGCACTGTTATCCTGGTTTGTGGAGCCAAGAACGTGGGCAAGTCAACATTTATCCAAATGCTCATCAATACTTTATTAAATCAGTAAGTTAAAGTTATGAATTACACAATTGCACAAGTTACCTTGAGTTACAGTTGGAATTAGTTTGACTCATAGACTGTGTGTATATAATGTACATGGCTAACCTGCTAGCTGCCACAATCCAAATAAGAAGTGAGCACGGGCTCCATTGACTCTGGCTCCAATTCACTTTCTCTTGTTTCCCTTCTCTGCTGCTATCAGGCTTTACATGGTCCTGGTATTTTAATTTCGCTATTGTGTCCATACACCAAGATAATTAGTAACAGACAAATCAAGCACCTTCTTCCCCAAGGTCGCTCCCACTAGCAACAGGTTTGATTCACAGCGTTGCTAAGCACCCACTCCCTGCTAAACCTAAACGGGAAGGGGCGTTACCTTCAAGACTCTGGATTGTTTTTTTGGTTGCTGTGATAATTGGGGTCGGATTTCCAAATATGAAACTTGTCTCCAAATTTGTCCCTTTAACTGTTGGCCTTGACAAGCTTCATTTGACTCAAGCCAACCACTATGGATGACGCCACACTCACTTAGTCCACGTCTTAATACAATCTATGCTTTGACTGTAAAATGATTATTGACTAGATGACAAGATATACACGCTTTTAGACAAATATTGGATTGTTTTTTACAAAAATATCTCTGTTTGCAGCACTGGGAGCGTAGAGTATTTGGAGGGAGACCTTGGACAAACAGAATTTACTCCTGCTGGCTGTGTATGTTTGACAACTGTTACAGAACCACTTTTGGGTATGTTGAATTATTAAAAACTTTTATAAGGTACACAACTGAAGATGAATGGTTTGGGCACAGGGCTTGTTGATTCAAAGTGGTTCAAGCAGCAGTTTAGTCTCATCCAACTGATTTACAAGCAGTGTTTTGTAAGAACAATGGTTTTGTATATAAACCAAAAGTGATCGCCTGAACTATTTGAAAGCATGTGATATGCACAAAAACTTTAGGTAACACTACTGTCTTCAGGGGCTTTGAAACTGGGGGATGAGGGGGGATCTTTGCTTATCAAAGGAGGACACAAATGAGAGTACAGTTTGATTAGTCCTTTATTAATGGGTTAGACCTCATAGTTCTAGTCCTAGTTTAGACCTGTGTTTTCCCGGTTAACAGTCCATCTAACTTCCCATCTTTCACAAACTCTTTGGCACATCTCTCATATTCACATGGATTCATTTTTTAGCTTTTCCAGACCACAAATTAAAGCTTTGGGGTTTGCAAACGTTTAATTGCATGCAGACGGCACACAGCAGTGGGCCATGTTTGATCACAAACTGCTGCTTAAAGTTGGTGGTTCGTGCTGTGAACATCTTGAAACCCACTGGCTATACACAACTTCCTGACACAACCATATTTTTATGTTTTGTAGGTCCCCCATTCACGCACCAGCGGACCCCGGAGCACATGATCTACTACGGAGAGTCATCCTGTGAGTCAGATCTGGACCGCTACCTGGAGGCACTCAAGTCTCTATGGCACAGCCAGCCTCAGAGCAGAGAGGGCCCAGTCATTATCAACACCATGGGCTGGGTCAAAGGTGGGTTAGGGCCATTGGAATGAGGGACATGCTGTATTGACTTGTTTGTAGAGCTGAAAGTAGCAAATAATAATTTAGTCAAATGAAGCTCATCAATGCTAGCAGTTAAAGGGGAGAATTTGTAGCCAAATTCCATATTTGGAATTCCAACCGTGAATGTCATAGCAACAAAAGAGCCAGTGTGGAGTGAGGCTGTCGAAGGTAACAACCTTTTGTGCCCGCTCTGCTGGTTTAGCAGGGAGCAGGCGCTCGGCAGTGCTGTCAATCAAACCCAATTTGTCTGTTATTAATTTACAGATACAAGCATCATAAAAATACCACGGTCACGTAGATTGGGTTAATACGAACATTTTAAGAATGCATGAATGTTTTGAGTTGATGGGGGGAAAACGGAGTGCTTTGAAGAAACCAACCCAGACACAGGCAGAACATGCAAACTTAACACAGATAGGTATAAATTCTAGCGCCTCAGTCCAGTACCTTCCAATTAAAAATCACATCCTGGTGGGAGTCAAAACATCCAAATGTCAAAAACATTTTCCAGGTGACCTTTAAAACCTTGTCTACCATGACCTAATGAAGGATTACACAGACTTGCAGTAGTTTAGCTGAGTATGGTGCAGTTGTTTTCGATTAGGCAGATAGTTCATTTTTCAGGTATGTTTATTGTGTGCAGGCTTTGGGCTCCAGTTGCTTGTGGACATGCTTCGCTTCTTCCCCGTCTCACATGTGGTTCAGTTGGGTTATGGTGGGATTCAGCAGTGCCCCTCCCTTACCCCCGACTACCTGAGGACCGCACAGGGCTATCAGACACACCCTCCACCTCAGTCTGCCCTGGACGAGTTCGCAGAGAGCTCCACCCCACCCAGAACATTTGTCCACTTGCCTGTCCAGTCTGAGTTTAAGGGAGTGGGGACACAAGGCAAAGCGTAAGAACAACCCTGTTACCTTATTACTGCTTATATATTATCAAACAATTATTGCAATGGCCAAACGGTGCCACTTGAGGGAATATCATGTTTATTTATACAACTTGAGAGAGTGTTTTTTTTTACCTCCACCTACTCCTTTTGGGTCATCAACCTTGTTTGTATAATTATTTGTTAATGATCAAAAATGTAATAATTGTTAACATTTTTATAACAACTACACTAACTAATTACTACGGTTGAATCTTTCTCAATAAACCACGCACTAGCAAGGACCACAGCACAACAATATTTGCAACAAAGATATTTATTGATGGATGATATGATAAGATGAAGTGGAGGTGGCTGGGCGAGAGACTGCAGCCCAGCCGATCCAGGACCCCCCTGGGTAGATGTCCTAAGGCTGAAAGACAAAGGAACAAATGGAGAGGATGGGAGGGTGGGGTTGAGATAGTTGAGACAAACTGTTGATGGGATAGCCCGGTACAAATAGGCTTCTGGGTAATTATAGGTGTGGTTCGCTGAAGAGGAAGAGAAGGAAGTTGAGGCGTGGTCCTGCTTTTGAATCTCAGTTAATTCACAATGAAATGAGTCAATATGATTAAGACTTAAAGCTTTATTAAGGTTAATTGTGGTTATTATAAAGTGATACCTAATATTTTTAACACACAAAAATAATGTCAGATGTAGAAATATACAAATACCACAATATGATATTTATTGTGCAAACTGTTTCCGTATGTTAGTTTTTCTCTTTAGTGGAATAAATAATGTCATATTCCAATGTAGACTGTACTCAGACATACCACATGATCATCGTCTTTGGACTTTTTATCAGTTTTTTTTTTCCATCGTAAACTTAAAACCTTAATATCCAATGTTTTGAATTTATCAGAAGGCCTTTATTAGTACCATGTTGTATGATAGTTACATTCCTATTACTCTACACTTTAGAGAACAAATAGTGCCAATGAAGGTAGACGAGGAGAAGTTCAATTCACAATCTAATGTGTTTATTTTGCTGCTGTAGAAAACACCAGCGCTCTAATGAAATGAGAGAGTTGTCTTTATTGGCTTATCTGAGTCAGCTCCAGTCTCCTGACCCTGGACCAGTCAGACCTCTGCACAGTCTCACTCCATATCAGGTACTTTGTTTTTGTCTTTGTTTATAATTGGTATTACATGGGCTGGTGTGGTAATACTGATCAGTCTAATAATATATGTGTTTTATATAAATGTGGGAAATTTGCCTCGGTGTACCAGTGCCCAGGAATGTCATGTTGAAAAAAGAAAAGTTGAATTGATGTAACAATGAATCAAGATTAAATCAAAATTTATCCAAATAATCATTGTAAAGGATTTCAGGTGGATTGTGAACATATTGATACCTTTATTTTCTTGCATTGCATTATGTTTTATTGTTCATGTGTGCGTGTGTGTGTATAATACAAATGTATTAGTAAGTTTGATATTTAGTGACTATCAAAAATTGTAATAATAATGCATTTGAATGGATTTAGTATTTGGTTACCATAATCATTACCATTTATCGTAATAAAATTGAAGGAATTAAATGGTTGTGACAACTTTCAGAATCCACTCACACTGATTAAAATTGAGGAATCAGAACGATCCATATTCTGTCATGATAACTACTGTAATGGTAGTGTAAAGTCAATGCTGTTTTGTTTTGTTTTTTAAACTAAATTCTCTCTTTTTGTTTTTGTTTCCTCAGGTGCCACACAGTGCGGTTGCCCTGGGTGTACTCCACTGTGAGGTGATGCCCAGTCACATGTTTTATGCCGCTAATGCCAGCCTGGTGGCACTGTGCTGCTTGAGAGAGAAAGTCACCAGCAGAGGGAGCCCTGTGCTACTACCCCAGGCTCCTCTGTGCCCCTGTGTGGGATTTGGTATGTACTGAGGTCATTTTCATATTGATTTTTCTTTTATAATGAGATAAAATGACAGACAGTGTCTAGATGAGAAGGTGTATTTTAAGCTGCTTTACTTAATGTTATTCACATCTATTTATCTTCTTCAATACTGTCAGCTAAGATTTACATGCATGATATTGTTATGATGTGCACAGTGATTTGCTGATGTGCTGTTGTGTGTTTGAAGGTATTCTCCGAGGCATAGATGTGGTGAGAGGTTTATATTACCTGTTGACTCCAGTTGACCCCTCCGTCCTCCGAAGCGTCAACTGTCTTCTGGTGGGAGCCATTTCACTGCCCTCCTGCATCGTCAAAACGCAGGTCAGACTACACACTGCAGAACAGGAACAGTTCAAGTAGCACTGTGTAACTTTTCTGTTGGAGGATCTGTCACCTGCTGGTTTATGGTAACTCACTAAAGGGCCAGACTGAAATGTGCAGTGCAGCAGTTTTGAACCAGTCTGCACGATTTCTTTTATTGAAGCCCCAACACATAACTTATATTTACTTTTTATTTCCATGGAGTCATGCTGGTGACGTGCCACTTACAGAAAGTTAAGCAGGGTTAAGAGTTATTTTAGATCAATTGCAATTTAAAATGTCCAAAATATAAAATAATGATCCACTGGTGTCGTAGATTATAACTAGGAAAATTAAATAAATAAAACAGAAAACATTGAATGAGAGGGTGTGTTCAAACTAGGCCTGTCACAATAACAAATTTTGAAGTGCTATATATTGCTGCAGTAAATATAGATGATAAAAGATAATACTGAAACCAAACCATGAAGCAGAATTATGTACGTATTGTAAATGTACGATATAACAGAATAACTAACTTCTATGATTCTATAATGAGTCATAGAAGTTCATAATTCAAGCTTCTACAGCTCAGATCTTATCATAGTCCAGAAAAATAACCAAACTTTTCCCACGAGTGCAAAGTAAAAATCCCCATGATAAATATTGACCCCCCTCCCCAAATGATTGTTCCATCTGCATTGGAAGTTGATATAGTAGTGTGACATTTATGAACAAGTCAGCTCTTTTGAACGGTTCCTTAACATGAACGGTTGCATCCACATCTTAAAATTATTATTATCCACTTTCAGTTTGAACCATGTTAAACACATCTGGGCCTTGGTCATTTCTCTCTGGGATTGGTCTGTAGTTAAATGACTTTTCACATTAGCTTTTGTCATACAATAAAAAGAGTCTTTAGAACGGCTCTTTGTGGGATCCGAATCTTTTGCGATCGTTCATGTCAAAGGAGCCAAAAGTCCCATCACTACGATCTAGTAATTATCGAGAGAGGCCTATTCCAAACTTTTGACTGATAGTGTAATATTTCCTCTTTTAAATATGTGTCTCTGTTCTCTGCTGCAGGGCTGTGATGAGGACACGCCATACATCACTTCAAACTACAGTTTTGATCTGACTGGAGCCGGAAAACTAAAAATCTTCAAGGGAATGTTGAGGCCAGGCCAAGAGAGACACTAATGTCTTTAATGTGCATTATCCCTTTTTAAATACATAAATAAATCTACAGTAGGCTTCAACTCTCCTTTAGGATTTGTATGTTTTTGACCAAAATCCTGACTCAAGATCTGGAGGGTTCAGCACTGAAGAATGGGTCAAATGCAAAGGACAATATGGGTTACATGCATAGGACAAAAAACAAAACAAAACATACCTTAACAATTACTTGGACGAAGCACAACGGAGCATACGATACTGAAGACTTACCAGCGATTTTCTTTCATGGGATTTTAATGTGTGAAATCCTTAGGTGCTCTGGACATTATCCTAAACAAAAGTACTTCTACAGACTTTGTTAGCCTAAAATCTGACAAAGATAAAGGATCTTGTTTGACTTCTTTGTAGATTACATTCCAGTACTTGACACTGTTGAGGTTTACACTCTCCAATAAAGTGTTGTTTTCAAGTATCCAGTATTGTACTTGTTTAACTACCAGTACTAGTTTTGTGTACTATTAAAGGTCCTACAATAGACAAAATTGACTGTGAGCTTAAAGCCTTGTAAGAATGTTGGCCTAACATGGACCCTTGAAGTAATGTGTGCTCAAGTAGGTGGAGCATTATTCAATTTAGTGACGGGTCGCTAGCTCAATCTGCGTATAATCCAAAAATATTGTTGTTTCCCTGAACAAAACACTTTCCACACATTGCCTACTTCTGGCTAGTAGTGACAAGAATGAGAAAAACTTAAAGGGCAAATATAATGCAGGTAATTGTAAGAGTAATTTTCACAACTTGCAGCCAGGAAATGTTTAATTTTGTTGGGTAAAAATGTAACTGAGGATCTGTGGAGTAAGAATGTATGTTTTTTTGAAAGCATTTTTGAGCAATACAACCATTTAGTGACTATATAGAGTTGGGAAACCAAGAGCGGCACCTTTATATTGGCCTAGTTTAATGACACAGATGAAGAATTAATGATGTAGCCTATTTTTAAAGAATATGATGAGGAAAACATGAATAAATCTGACTCTAAATTCAACAAAATTACCTGTTACATATAGTCCCTGAAGATACCAAACACCATATGCAAAGAACATCAAACTTTCCCCCATTATGCAGTGTGTGGTGGTGTTTGCAGCGCCTCTAGTGGCCGCCCAGCGCATGCGCATCCACACAAACCACATTATCCCTTTACTTTGTTGTGTGCTCGTCCAGTCTGAATGAATGAGACGAGGGGCTTCTGCGTTACAGGCACTGTTCCCTCTAAGCTGCGCGCGTGCGCAATTACGCACTGCTGACACGGTCATCGCGCACAGAAAATCTGTGCTGCGCACAAAACAATCGAACCGGAGTTTAAAATAAAATAAACACACAACAATTCATTCTGCGCTATTTTTCAATGTGAGTCAGTGAGTGTGACCGGGGACGAGCTGCTCCAGACAATTATGTGATTCACATACGTATTTGCGCAGTTTATCCACGTCATTGACAGGAGTCCTCATGCGCCGCTATCAGTGTTTTAGCCGACGTGGCCGACGTGGAGTGAAAACTCGCTAATGATTCAAAGTGCTGATTCTAAGTTTAACCCCTTTACGTTCCGACGGCCCGCCCTCGGGCAAAGATCCGCGCGTAAAATTACGCACGCGTAAATGCGTAATTTTACGCACTGTTTTGCAGCAATTTTGCGTTTTAAACATGACGAAACGGACAAAACAAAGGAAGTACGCGACCGAGGACACTGCGGATGTTTGTACAAGTGAAACTAGAGGCATCTCGGACCCGGAGCGGTTCGTGGAACCGAGTGAAGATCTCATGGTGGACTCAGGAGCAGAGGACATTATGTTTTGATTGACTGGATGCTGTTCCTGATCGGTAAGCGTGGTTTATTCTGCTATTGACTTAATTGTGGGTCAAATGTGTATTATGTGTACTCATCCATAGATTTAGTCGGAGCAAATGCCATATCCATCTAATAATGTATGATATGTTTTTATGCAGGGCTCTGGAGCAGGTGGCACACTTGAGCTTGTTCCTCTTCACAGACGCTCTGGTCTTGACCCGCCTCAGCCTGGATCACGTCCCGTTTGGCCTGGCTCACACCTGCACCTACAGCTTCATGACGTCTGTGGCTCTGTCCAGGCTGAGCGTCAGAGAGATCAACCACTCGCGCTGTACGTCAACTCAGACAACCGGAGGCAAAAGTGAAGGAACATGATTTGATTTCAGTGGAGAAATTGAGATAAACCACAGAATATAATGGTGATGATAATGCATTTTAATTTTCTAGACTCTTTGTTGGTGCGTTAAAACAGTAACACAGTAAGAGTAATGCACTGCTCCTCATTGTTTAATCCTTACTTACACTTTCTGTCAAGCTCAACTACAAGTATTTCAATCCTTTTAAACAGGGAAGCTGTCAGTTGCTTCTATATTAGTTATTACCCAAGAAAATGCCACGTAAAATGAACAGATTATGTTTTACAGTCAACTTTTCTGTTCTTTTTTAGCATCTTTTACCAAACAATGCATGATATAAAAAGTATGCATCTTGACAAGAATACATTCAAATCAGGTACAGGCCCTATTTGAAAGTGTCTTATGATCTACTCCACTTTTGCCTCAAGTTTCCTTTATTCCAGGATTTTGAACATTGTACATAACATTTTAAAGCGTCTACAACTCTGACTCTGTGATGTACTGTGCCGTGTGCAGATGTGTCCCACGCCTATGTCCTGGAGGGCCCGTGTCGCTCGTGGGTGTGCGCTGCCGACAGTGCACAGGAGAGGGCGCTGTTCCTGTCCGTGCTGCAGGACACCATAGAGAGTGCGCTCAGAGGGGACCGGTGAGAGCATAAAATCAAGTGAACGACGCACAAAGGATGGACATTTTACAGTCTGGAGACGCACAAACGCAGTAGCTCTGTTGGTAGTTGGTGTTTGTTCAGTGATCCGAAGGTTGGTGGTTCGAATCTCGCTCTCGACGTAAACATTACTGGTTGAATTGTCCGATCGTTTGACGCACAGGTTGGTGGTGCAATTCCAGCTCCCACAAACCCTAAACCCACCTTGTCCCCAGCGTCTGAGTACATTTGTGCATGAATTAATGTGTGAATAGTTGAAAAAAATATATATAAATATATATATATATAAACATGTGACCATTTACTATAGTTGTAAAAACTGTTACATAGCTTTCCGGTTATATGTTTTTGATAATACTAAAACTGCATGTCATTGCACTGCACCTGTATAAGTGAGAAAACAAAAACTTGTGGAATACACTGCCAGAGCCCATCTAAAACTATGACAAATACTCAACTTTCACAACTATTTTCACAAATTGGTTGAAAAATACCCACTCCTGCACCCATACATGATCTTATGTTTTTTTTTCTTCAGGTCTTTTACTGTAAATAGTCTCTATTTTCTTTGTAATGTCTCCGCTGTGTCGTCACGTCATGTGTCTGTGTCTATTAGGTCCATAGACTGTACATATAAATATACATTTTGGTCTTCAAATGTTCATATTAACCCGCTCTACATGATTCTCGTGTTTTTACTTCCCCGAGGTCGCTCCCGTGAGAGTTAGCAACAGGTTTGATTGACAGTGTTGCTAATCGGTGCAGTGTTTAATGTCTTGTAATGTCAATGTAATGTTTCAAGAATACTGTGTTATGATTTGTCGTCACATCACTGTAAATTATGCTTAGGGATTTTACAACCTCCTCATGATTTTGAACCTATGATTAATAAAAACTTGTGACATACATATTGGTTTCATTCACGTTCTCTAAAATCTGACCTGCTTCATGAATGAAGAAAGACTGTTACTATGATATAAACAGCCAACGAGTTATATTTGGGTTTATCTTTAGGAGTAGATTAAAGTAAAGTGGGACTAAACACCCACTCCATCCATAACCACAATTCAAACAAAGCTGCTAAACAGTACAGTAAAAGCCAAAGGTAAATCAGTAAATCTGTCAAATGGACAAAAAGTTGTGGGAGTGAAGACGTTTCGCTACAAAACGTCTTCACTCCTACAACTTTTTGTCCAGTTGACAGATTTACTTTTGGCTTTTGCAATGGATCAGACCTGGATGACTGAGGGATTACACAGAGTACCTGGAGGACTAAAGAAGAGGTATAAGGAACAGCGTGATCGGTCTAACAGGTATCTGCACTTCAAACTCCGCCCCCGCAGCCAGGTGTTTGTAATCATGTGCCATCATTAAGCGGTAGTTTTCAAGTTAACAGCTAACTTTTACCTTTAGTTTAGCCGTGATTGTCGGTTTCAGGGCTGAAATTTGGAGTTGTTTGGAGTACAAAAACACAGTGGAGCACTTCCTGTATTACCACGTGACATCACAAGGTGGAACAGAGTGTTTTCAGTTTGAGAGAAGAACTCCTAAATATGCAGGACCTGTGTTAAATGTGTGAATGAAACAAAACAACTCCAGGTCTGTTTTTATGAGGAAACAACATTATAACATAGATAGAGCATAAATAGCATAAAATGGGCCCTTTAAGTAAAACCAGTTTTGTCCAGAAGCATTAAGCCTCCTTATCTAAAATGTATCAAAATCTTTATTGAAAACCAAAAGTAACACAAACGTAACATTTATTTCTCATCATTTCTAGGAAAGATATTTTATTTACATTATTGCCACGTGAACAAACTTTTACATTTGACTCATATATATTAACCTCACGTATCCCTCGTTGAATACACATTAACTTTACATTGGACCTCTAGTGATGCAATGCTTAACAAAAATATGACTTTCTAAAACTCAAACTGACATTGTAAAAAAAAAAAAAAAAAATCTTGAGAGCACCACAAATGAGGTAAAGTGACAGTACACGTTAAAAAGTACAAAACATTTCAGATCCAAAACGCCTTCCTATTTAGACACTTTAAAAGTTCCTAAACAAAAACATGATAAAATACAGAATAGAAGCAGCTGGAGGCAAAAGTTTGACAAATGATAACTCAGAAGTGTACAAATATTTCAACACGATATGAGAACAACTAAAGGCAAAAATTGAATCTAATTTTTGGTCGATTTTGCATAATTTGTTCGCTTAAAGAATCATTTTTGTCTTTTTTCAGTGCAGACAGAGTAAACCATTGTTCCGGGCGTTCCTGAAGAGAGCAGACCGAGCACTGACCACTCACATGCTCAGGTAGAACTCAAACTGCATTGTACACTTTATAGTACACATGTGAATACACTGCACACTTTATAGTACACATGTGACTACCCTGCACACTTTGTAGTACACATGTCACTACACTGCACACTTTATAGTACACATGTCACTACACTGCACACTTTGTAGTACACATGTCACTACACTGCACACTTTGTAGTACACATGTCACTACACTGCACACTTTGTAGTACTCATGCCACTACACTGCACACTTTGTAGTACACATGTCACTACACTGTACATTTTATAGTACACATGTGACTACACTGCACACTTTGTAGTACACATGTGACTACACTGCACACTTTGTAGTACACATGTGACTACACTGCACACTTTGTAGTACACATGTGACTACACTGCACACTTTATAGTACACATGTGACTACACTGCACACTTTATAGTACACATGTGACTACCCTGCACACTTTATAGTACACATGTCACTACACTGCACACTTTGTAGTACACATGTGACTACACTGTACACTTTATAGTACAAATATGACATGTTCTTACCATATGGTGCAGTCTACAGGAGCTGCTGCTGTGCCCCGTGTGGAGGATTGAGGAGTACTGCACACTGACCCAGGCTCTGTCTCTGCACACGGCCCCAGGGCACGCCGACCACGCCCACCTCTCATCTGCACTTAGTACTCTACGGCAGTATAAACACTTCCTGCAGGAGGTAACTATTTCAAACTTATCTGGGGTGGAGAAAGTACTCCATTTCTTCACTTAACATAGGGCTAAAATAACTAAAAACCTTTCATTATGTGTGATTTTATTACTGTTATTTTATTAGTAAAACACTAAAAACACTGTGAAAAAACATGTACCAACGTGTCGTATTTATCGTGTCATATTTAAGCTTCTGCAAAAATAACCTGTCTCCATAGATGTATGTGGTGAATTCCAGATGTAGCACCTCAGAGTGTTAACTACAGGGGAATATCAGTTAAGTGTATGTAATACTCTTCTATGGATCAGTGAATTTCGGTTAAGTACGACTACTGGAGCAATTGTTGGAAGAACCTGAGTTATAAGAACCACAGACCAGTGAAATTAGTTTAAATCGCCGGCTTTCTTATTGAACAGTTTGTAAAAAATAAGAAAAATACATGGACAGACATTTACATTAAACATTAATCTCAAAACTCGTTTTCACCTCAAACCTTTCTTTTGATTTAAAGATTTTTCTTTCAGTTTTAAATTTCTAAATTAATCGGTTGCAACCTTTTTAAGTTAGTTAGATCTAGTTTAAGTTATCTCTTATCTATTTTCTTGTTGTTGAGTTAACTTTTTAATTTAAATAATCTTTAGTTCTTTTCAATTCTTCTCAAAGTTACCCTTTAAGTTTGAACCATTTTGTTTTGTTGTTTACAACCAAACAATAACCATAATTGTAAAATTCCCTTTTACAACTGTTTGTTATCATCAATCAAATAAAAAGGTAAAATTGGACAAAACTAAAATGAATTCAGCAAAAGGCTGAATCACCCTGTGTTTCAAAGAATAAAGTCTCTTTCTTCTACTTATTAATCCAGTGTCTTTTGTGCAGGAGTTTGTGTAAATCCTACCAGTTCTGATGAAAACTATATAGTGTCCAGTAGAAGGCACATGGTTCCTGGCGCATGCGCAGTTCAGAAAGTCTGTGGGAGGCTCCACATCTTGTTTCACACACGTGGTTCTCAAAGTTGGTATTTAGCTGGATTCTTTCAAACCATACTTTAAAAGCCCATCATAGACAAGATAAAATATGCGTAAGTACACAAAATATGTTGCTAGGATAGTGTTACAATACAGAAAATTATCATCGGCGGTCTTAATTGATTCTTGTTAAGAACACGCTGTCGCCAAAATGGCGGACGCGACAGGGACAAGTCTGGGCAATGAACTTTCAAAGTCTATCATTTTTTAGCTTTTTAGGTTTTGCATTACATTCTCTTGAAAAGATTATTACATTGCACAAAATAAAATACATGTATTTTTCACTCACCAAGTCCCATTCATCAAAAAAATCTAACCATTTCCACACTGGGACAGGTTGAAAAACTGAAATACTCTCTTTTTAGTTTAGAAATATCACTTTAATCAACTTTAGACTCCTTTTTGGCTCTCCTCTCCTTTCTGCAGCAGCTCTGCCTGTGCTGTCTACATATCTCCCTCGTCTAGCATAGGAAAAAACCCCAAAACAATCCGGTTGGTTCCTGCTAGTCACGTGGTTCAAGCGCTACATGAATTTCAAAATAAATAAATATATAATAATAATAATAATAATAATAATAATAATAATAATAATAATAATAATAATAATAAAATATTTGACTTTTGAATTAATTGTAACCATATCACATATTTATTGATGTTTTATCAAAAACATTTATTTCTGTTTTTTATCAACAAGCTTTTACTTTGAAAATCACAATGTTAACCTGGGTTACACAGAGTTGTATTAGAAGTCATGTGACCTCTTGTCTCCATGGCAACGGTTTCTGGCAACGCTTTGTTTCTCTTTGAGGTTCTCTTTGAGCTTTGTGAGAGCTTTGTGATGTCATAGGTTTGGTCTCCTCAGAAATTAGTACCTGTAACGATTTCACAGACATTTTAAGCAAAGAAGCATCAGCACAATTTAAACTTTTTGCAATACACAACTTATTTTAACAACTTATTTTAACAGCGCTAAAATGGAAGAGAAGAGACCAGACAAGATTTCTATCCCCCCAGATGATCTTATTTGGATAATAAAGAGCCACTTTAACAGAGTGAGCCCTGTTCAGTGGACTATGTTGGCTAATGGGATGTGCGACAATGAGACCAAACAAATTCTCCTGACGATGTTCATCCAGCTAGTCCAAACGCTATCTACAAACGTTTTAAGACTGGTTATCCCGACGGACGAGATCGGGGTAAGGTGTATGAACGAAGAGGAGTCAACTCGTTCGTTTGAGACTATAACCGCCGTTCTCAAAGAATCGATCGGTTTGGTTTTCGCACGGGCTTTAAATATCCCCAGCGTTCCATTGACGTCTGACTCAGAGCAATTAACAGTAATGATTCAGAAGGAGGTATCCCAAAAGGTGAATAGCGCCCTCTCTGATATGTCCGAGTTACAACAACAAGGAAGTATCAGAGTAAACTCATCATTAACTAGTTCAGACGCAGCTCGCAGCATGGTTGACAAAGCCAAAGCATGTTTGAAAGCATGCTTAAACGTGTTAACTTGCTCCTGCGTGTCTATTCGCAGTTGCGCTACAAGTCCAATAGGGGATGCTGAAGAACCTTCTAAACGGCCGGCATCAGAGAACTCATTTTACTCCACAAAGGGTCCATGCCACTGCTGTTTTTCGATGTTCGCTAGGAAGAACTTCAGAAAACTGAAGGAATCTTTAGATAGAAGAATATTCACACCTAAATCTGAAACTCCGATTAGAACAGAGTGTACTACCCCTGAAACTACCTCAGTGGGCAGAGTGACTACTACCCCTGAAACTACCTCAGTGGGCAGAGTGACTACTACCCCTGAAACTATCTCAGTGGGCAGAGTGACGACTACCCCTGAAACTACCTCAGTGGGCAGAGTGACTACTACCCCTGAAACTACCTCAGTGGGCAGAGTGACTACTACCCCTGAAACTACCTCAGTGGGCAGAGTGACTACTACCCCTGAAACTATCGATTATGAAACCATCAGATGTGAAGTTGACACATTATTTCACAAGCTAAACTTGGCCAAACTGGACGGATTGGCTGAGAGTCAACGTAGTCTCTTGAGGGTTCTCAGAAGCAACGATCTGGCTGCATTTTCATTAAGACTAACAGATATTATGTACCGTCACTTTGCCTTGATGGACAGTGCAATAGAGTGCATGTCTCCGATCCCAGACAGAGAAAGACCTGCGAGCGCCCACAATCTGGACCGTTTGTACGTTATAGTTGAAGATGAGGTTGCTACGTACCTTAAAAAGTTGTTAAACTTTATGCAGGAGGATATGGGAGAAGACATTTTTGATATGGACTTGTTTGAGATGTGTGTGGAAAGGGAACCAGTGTTTATAGATGTGCCTGCACCTGTACAAGTGCGGACACAAGTCTCAAGCACTACCCAAACCTCTCCATCTTTCCACATGTCCGTACCTTCCCAAGAATCAGTGACATCTCAAAAATCAGTGCCATCTTTCAATAACCGAAAGAATGACCTGTTTGAGAGATCCATGGTTCATCCTGCGGCACTTGTACCATCGTTTGTCTCCAAAGATGTACCAGCTGTTGTCTTGAAAACACCAAAGAAAAAATCGCCCCCTAATAACCGAAAGTATGACCTGTTTGAGAGATCCATGGTTCATCCTGCGGCACTTGTACCATCGTTTGTCTCCAAAGATGTACCAGCTGTTGTCTTGAAAACACCAAAGAAAAAATCGACCCCTCTGAACAGACATTTGTCGCAAGGCCAGACCATGACGCAGATCATGGTCACTGCTTTGATGATAAAAATGTTCAAAGGAAACGTTGACTTGCATATGAGACACGAGACTTACGACGCCATCCTCACACGTTTAACACAAAAAGCGTGGAAGGAGATTGACATACCGGACAGGAAAATTAAGAAGACTGAGAAGAGACAGCACAAAATAATCAAAGGTGTGATGAACGACCTTGAATGGGAGTATGGCTCATCCAAGGCTCTGCTACAAAGTCTTATGGGCAATGACGGTAGGTTCGAGTACAGGGTTGTGGAGTTGCTAAAAATTCACATACAGAAAAAGACACAGGACTCTCGCTTTATCAGATCTCTGTGGACGTCCTGTTTCCCTTACTGTTTCCCTTATGAATAAGCCCCCCCCCCCAATTAAATGAAAGTTACTCAATTAAATGAAAGTTAATTGAGTAACTTTCATTTTAAACCCCTCGCGTTTGGATTACTCATTTATCTTCTAAGAAATGCCTTTAGTTGTTCAGTGCAGTGTGAGTACAAATCCCACAATGCACTGAGCTTGAACTAGAGTTGTTTCGTTATGGAGATAAAATAAACTAAAATCTGAATGAGAGGGGTGGACCTGAAAATACAACCAAATTTAAACAAAATCTAATTAGGCCCGAGCCTGGGACTGGAAAATGGCAAAAATCAAGTAGTAAACACGCCCCGACATGGCAGTGAGTGGTGTCAAAAATTTGAACTCGACGAGCTCTAATTGTCACAAAAGACCCCGAGAAAAAATAACGAAAGACAACTCAGTAGCACCACCTCAAACTTTGATTTTCATGGGGCCAATGGGAGCCCGACTTGGAAAAAAGTCAACGTAAAAATCCGAACCTCACATCAAAAAAGTCGGCCATATTGGATCAAACCCTGGAATGACAAAAGTGCGCACCCTCACATTCAGGACATTTTCTCGCACAGTTTTAATCACAAACAATGTAATGTATTAAAGTTATATAAATACACACACTTTTTCAGCTGCTCAAAATCTTTATATTTCTATTAGAAGCTCAAAAAAATAAAAAATAAAAAAAAGAAGAAAGAAAGTAAGAAAATGTAACACTGAATTGAGTTTCCTTATTTCTACATAATGCTCCTTTAGTCCAAAAGACAAAAACGCTACCTATAATCTATAATTGCTATATTATTTGTGAAAAATAAAGATTCCAAACATGATCCTTTGGACATAAATGCATCCGTTCTTGTAATCTTTAATAAATTTAGTTGAATTCACTTGCTGTTGCATGTTTCAGATGGAGGGCAGGGGCCTATAAAACTATGGGAGAAAGAAATATACAAACTTATGATTCACAAACGTTGAACCTTTTTGATAAATAAGCTGTGTTCACCACATCCTAAAATCTGATGTCATAGTTTCAGATGGAGTTGCAGGGGCCTGTGCAACTCTGTGGAAGATTCACAGTTTTTGGAAGAAGAAATCAAAACTTAGGATCCACAACTGTTGATCCTTATCATTATTTGTTGGAGACTGCTTTGAAAATGTAGCCTTATTTATCTTATCGTTTAAAGGGCCCCTTTAATGTAGCAAGGCAGCCATTGTAAATTATTATTTACTTTTATTTTATTTTAAGCCCCCAGAGGAAGTGCTGTCCAAGGCCCAATACAAATGAGCTGCATGTGTTCGCTTTAGTACATCTGCATTCATATTATAATTTGTGAAATATTCTAATGACCTCATCTGTAGATGTTCATATATGATCAATATAAAAAATCAAACAAACTGGGGCATTTTGTTCTTTTTCACCTTGTAGTTCCAGCTGTCAGCTCTTTCTGGTCAGATTGTGTTAAAATAAAGCTCAGGTCAAAGTCTAACAAAGCCTCAGACAGAGCATGCCCACTGTTAGCACCACACCAACCAAGGAATGTTGATGAGATCAGCTGCAAAGTATCAGTAGAAAGCCACTTTGAAGGCCTGAGCTGACAGACGAGAATTGTCCAGGCAAGGGACTAAGTAAAACTGAATTTGGAGCTCATAAAATCACAAAAGTGAAGTAGTAAACAAGAACAAACATGATAGAGACGAGTATCAAAAATTAAAACCCTCTAATTTTGAGTGAATGCTCTAAAAAACACTGGCTCAGTAGTGCCACCTCAAAAAAACAAAACACAAAAACAACAATGATATTCATGAGATCCCGGGCCCCCAAAAAACCAAACAAAAAAATTTGAAACTCTGCCCCGAAAAATAGATCATGTCCCAACTTGTAAAAAAAAAAAAATAAAAATGCCTATCTCCTCAAATGTGCAAACACAAAGCACAAAGTACTAGAAAAAATCCATATGTAAATGGGCGACATGCTGCATCAAATCTGACATATACAAGAGCCATTTGTGCACTTCCTGGATTACTAATGACATCACAAGGTGGAACGGAGCATTTTAGCACTGTAGGTGACAGACAAAATTAAACAAACAATATATCACGAAAAAATCTAGCACAGTACGGGCCTTTAAACAGGTTTGATTGTGAGAGGACAGGACATTCCCTCGTGTTGCTAGTGTAAACAAGCTCACTGATATTAATAGTTTAATCAGGCTCATTAGTCTTCAGATGTATGTGTGTATGTGTGGACTGGTGCATCTGTTTACCATCACATGATCTGCTTAGAAGAGGCTAACAGTACGATTAAAGGTGCACTGCAACTTTTCTGGAGGGAGGTGTGGCACCAGCTGTTATTGCGTTGCATTAAATGTTCCGAAGTATGGCATTTACTTATCTTTCTCAGTAGAGACAAGCACGGTCAAGTGACAGGTCCGATCTCTGGAGAGGTGACCCTGCTCTCAGCAAGAATGAATGTTTTTTGATGTATTTTTGAGGAATGAAACACCTGTAAACCATACTAGTTAAGATGTATATGAATATGTTTTTTTTCCTAAGCCAAAGGTTTTTAAAGTCGACTTTTTGGAGATTTCTACCATGTTATAACATCGTTTCCTCATTAAAAACATGGCGATTTAAATATGTTATGTGTTAACAAGTTACCCCATAGAAGTGTCTTTAATAGAGCTCTACTTTAAAATGTAGTCAAATTAAAACAAAAGCATATATTATACATTTTCAAAAATAAAATATCTACAGCTGTACTACTACCACCACTGAGACAATCATTCAGTCCTAACTTTCTGCCCATTGTTTCAGTTAAAGCGAAACTCACAAAGAGACAAGTTGTTGGAGGAGGCCCAGCAGATGATACAGGGCTGTCCGGTAACACATGCATTTTTTATTTCCCATTTGTTCATTTCTGGTTGAACTTATCACATATTCTGAAGTCGTGCTCTGTTTTATCATTAACAGAAGCTTGCAGAAGGAAACTGACAGCTGGTCACCACTCACAGGTGAGGTCTGTCTTATCATACCAAATGCTAGCAAGCTTTTTTTGTGAAAGGAAACAAGGTCCATAACAGGACTATTCAGATCTAAACTAGAGTTAGACCAGGTCTAAAATGGACTATGCCAGACCTATAGAAAATTAATCTGATCATACAACAAGGATGTGTTTGAGTGCATTATGTAGCCCTCAGTTGGTTCGGTTTAGTCCAGTTTAACTTCGGGTCCCTGTTAGCTCCCAGTTTGATGTGGTCTGTTAACCTACCCTATACCCTGAAGTCAGAATGCAAAGTAAAATAGCCCCATCAAGGAAATAAAAAATACATTATTCAAAAAAGTTACTTTGAACATTTTGCAATGCCATCAAAAGAAACAGTCCCACGGATTCTTAAAGATGAGTTTTATTTCGTGGATGTTGAGGAGACAATTTTGGCAGAGAAAGAAAAACATTTGTCAAGTGGGATTGCGGCTGTCAGGAGGGGCACTCTGGTACGTTGTAATAATATTTGGTGAGTTTGCATTTGCAGCGGTTGGCAGTTCAGAGGAGAAGACAGGAGATCTGACAGGTCCTAATGAAATAATGACAACACGCGTGACCTTCTCTGCATCTGCCTCCTCTCTTTTCTCACTCTTAAACAAATATAGATTCATTCTAACATTTGTTATGCAGGAAAAGCTTCAATTAAAGGCACTGTACCTGATTTTTCCATGTATTTGAGCAACATTTGTCTAGCCCCAGTACAGATAGATTGTATTAACCAATGTTCCCTCTAATTTTTCACGAGTCTGAGCAAACACACAAACTCCCTGAGCGGTCCCATGGACCACTGTGAGCAACATCAGACCTGTGCACTGTGGTCATGCTGCATCACATCCATCCAAGTTAAATGGTTTATTAAAAGAATAGAATTACCGCATTTACATTTCTGTTATAAGACTTTTAATTAAGTGCTTTAGTCACTTATACAATGAAAATGACAAAAATCTTGCTCATGACCTGTGTAGTATGTTAATGCTATTGGAAGTATAAATATTTAATTTTAACTATGGCAAAACATGAACTTCACATTAAATTGGGACACGGCCATCGTGTCCTTAGGCAAGACACTTCACCCAAGTGGTGTGTGCGTGATGATTGGTGGTGGTCGGGGAGGCGCAGATTGGCTTTAGCTAATGCTAATGATTACACATGATACACATTTGACCCACAATTAAAGGATATTAGCATTAGCATCATTATATTTATGTGTGAATCTGAACGATGAAGAAACAGGTGACGTTTGCTCAGGGCCGTACAGAGACGCAGCTGCAGAAGCACAGGTAAGAAAACTCATGCAAACTCATATCTGTGTTTGGAATTTAAACTGATTGAGAATATTTGCATGATACAATAGAGATTTTAGACATGTTTTACTGAAAAAATGCCCCTCAAAATTCCCACTGAGCGGCACTGAGGCACTACGGGCAGCAACAACAGACAAAAAGTGTTTCTTTGCTTTTTACTGTCATGTTTGTGCTTTGAGGTATTATTATTTTAGTCACAGCAATTAATCTCGCACGGACTCATAAACATGTATCTGAGGAGAGAAAGATTCAGTTCAAATGTGTTTTATCTTTAAGTCTGTTTTCTACTGTTGACTTGATTTTCTTGTTTTAAAGTCAAGTACAAACTAAATATTTAACAGCTGCAAACTTTTATATTTACTATTAAACTGTAGCAGCTCTGTCACATTTTACATCTGTTTTGGACTTTTACTGAAGAAAATGTCATTAGTCTCCACTGACACTCATAATGTGGGCACTCATTCTGATGTCATGTGCATTGCCTCTGTTGCTTTTGTTTGGTTTTTAGTTGATTTCGTGTTGTTGTGTTTGTTTAAAATGTGTGTTTTAGATGCTTAACAGTAATCCCTCTATGTCCTGCTCAGGCTAGGCTTTGTTCCAGTGCTCTGCTAATTATTATTAATGCCTGAAAACCCCCTAA
>NC_047132.1:9677738-9690392 GCF_009829125.3 Periophthalmus magnuspinnatus
CACAGGTAAAATGTACTGTTGATATTCAGGATGCAAGATTAAAAGTACACTATGTAACTTTTCTGATGGAAAAGTACCTGCTTGCCTTTGTTAGGATGCTTGCCTTTGTTTAGGATGTTCACTAAAAGCAGAGTAGAGCAGAATGGATATATTGGAATTAAAGAAGGAGTATTATGCAAAATTGTCTTTTTATATACCATCGAGAAAAGCTGGAGGCACCAACAGGCCAAGTCACAGGTCAGATCTGTGGAGAGACAAACCAATCGCTGTAAGAATGAAAGTTTTTATTCTTACAATGAGCAAAAAACTGTTGAATAAATACCAGATTGACTACTTTAATGCCATACTGCGAAACATTCCAGGCAAAGCAACAGCATCTCCATGGAGACAAGCAGGTAGTACACATCCTACCAGAAATGTTACATCGTGCACTGATATATTACTCAAACCAAAGGAATCAGCAATCATAGGAATTGTTAGCTTGCCTCTCCACATATCTGATATGTACCTTGACTTGTTGGTGCCACTTGTCTCCATGGTGATGATCTAAATCAAATGTGGAAGAACTTCAGGCAAAGCAAAAACATTATGCCACCAGAAAAGTTACATAGTAAAGTCATGGGTCTGGTTGGAAATGGTTAAGTCCTAGTCTAGTCTTCTGGTTTAGTTCTACTACGGACCTGGTTTAGTCCTGGTTTAGTCCTGGTTTGGTCCTGGTTTGGTCCTGGTTCGGTCCTGGTTCGGTCCTGGTTCGGTCCTGGTTCGGTCCTGGTTCGGTCCTGGTTCGGTCCTGGTTCGGTCCTGGTTCGGTCCAGTTAGTTTAGTCTTTTTTAGTAAAGTCATGGGTCTGGCTGTAAATGGTTGAGTCCTGGTTTAGTCCTGATTTAGCCCTGGTTCAGTCCTGGTTCAGTCCTGGTTCAGTCCTGGTTCAGTCCTGGTTTAGCCCTGGTTTAGCCCTGGTTGAGTCCTGGTTTAGCCCTGGTTCAGTCCTGGTTTAGCCCAGGTTCAGTCCTGGTTTAGCCCTGGTTTAGCCCTGGATGAGTCCTGGTTTAGTCCTGGTTTAGCCCTGGATGAGTCCTGCTTTAGTCCTGCTTTAGTCCTGCTTTAGTCCTGCTTTAATCCTGGTTTAGTTAATATGCACGGTTGCCTCATAAAACTCTGTGCATATTAAGTTTGCTACTTCACTAGTTGTGCCTATCTTAAAATCCCCATGTTCCTCTCACAATAATGTCAAACTCTGACACTGTGACAACCCAAACTCTGTGCAAACGCTTAAAGAGCACATTAAGGAGGTAAATTACGACCCTGGAAAGAAAGAGGGAGATGACAAGGCTGCAGAAGTATGCTCCTGTAAACAGTATTTCACAAAAGCAAAGATCTGTCAGAGGAGAGACAATCCGAGTGGTCCTGTCTCATTATGAAGATCCAGACGTGATGTTGGGGAGATTGTTGGATGGACCAGTGTGTTCTCAAATGAGTCATTTAAACGATCTTCTCCTCCAGTTTGGATAATTGCACAGGTCCCAAAACAAACTCAGACAATAACTTAGAATAGACTCGAATAGCATACTCGATTTCGATGTTAAGGAAAAGACCTGATATTCAATGCTGAGTCAGATACAACGGTGATGATTAAAAAAAAACACTTTCTTCAGACATTAGAATATGATTTTGAGGGATTACACAGATATAAGACACATGGGAATAGAAAAGAAAGTACTACCATTTAATACTAGTTTTAGTATTGATTAGTCTCTGATCTTCTGTATTTACAATGTAGGGTTAAATCAAGACTTAACCAGGACTGATTCTGGGCTAAGTCAGGACCAGAACCAAAACATAACCTAGTCTAAACATGTCAAGGAAAGAGAAACAGACCAAACCAGGGCCAAACAAAGTCTATAATAGGACAAAACCAGGATGAGGAATAAATCATGTGCAAAACTGTGCAAAACTGGATTAAACTTGGACCAAGACTAACCCAAGGCTGAACTATGGGCAACAATCAAGGTCCACAGTTGGACTAAACCAGGACTAGACTAGGGCTTAACTATGTCCATCTAGAACCATGGCTTTACTTTACTAAAGCAGAACTAAACCAGGACTAAATCAAGGATAAACCAGAACTAAACCAGAACTACACCAGAATTAAACCAGGACTAAACCAGGGATAAACAAGTTCCACAATCGGACTAAACAAGAAGAGTAGACTACAATATAAACACTTCCAACCAAAACACTTCCAACCAGAGTCAAGACTACTAAAAAAGATTAATCCAGGACTAAACCAGGACTAAACCAGGACTAAACCAGGACTAAACCAGGACTAAACCAGGTCCACAGTAGGACAAGACCTGAAGACTAGACTAGACTAGACTATTTCCAACCAGACCCATGACTTTACAAAAAAAAAAAAAAAAAAAGACTTAGGCTAACTAATCAGGTTTAACAGAGACTAAAAGTGGACTAAACCTGGACTAAATAAGGTCCAGAGTAAAACTAAACCAGAACTAGATGAGGACTTTCCAACCAAAACCCAAACTTTGATAGAACCAAGTCCAACCCAGGACTAAATCAGGACTGAACCAGGACTAAACCAACTCCACAGAACAGGACTGAACGAGGACTGAACCAGGACTAAAACAACACTAAACCAGGTCCACAGAACAGGATTAAACCAGGACTAAACCAGGACTAAACCAGGATTTAAACCAGGATTGAACCAGGACTAAACCAGGTCCACAGAGCGGGACTGAACCATTACTAACACAACACCTCCAAAACGTGCAGTCTACAGCCAACACAGCCAACTCCAACTGTCTCACTCAGGAGCGTCTATGCCACAAACCCAAAGCACAAACAGCAGCTCCCGTTGACAATTCCACCCCCAATGTAAAGAAATAAAACACTTATGGATGTTTTTTTCACTCACTGAGCCGTAACTTGAGCCCGAGCCAGCTCCGTTGCGGTGACTTGTGCAGCACTGCGTTCATGGTCCACTTGTTTGGCACCATCTAAACATGGAAACCAGTCTGCAAAACGCACCGTCCCACGCCGACAAAGCAGCTCCTCTGTCCGGGTACTCTCTGGTCCCGTCCCCGCTGCAGTTGTAGTAGTTGTAGTAGTTGTAGTAGGCGCACGTACACGATAATATTGAATCAACACGTCTTTAAAAACTCTTTGTCCGTGCAGTGCAGTCGTTTTTGCATTGCATTTAGGAACAAATTAACCTTACAGTGAAAAATAATCAGCAGTTTTGTCAGTCAGACCTGTTGCAGCGCGTAAAGACGCAAAAAGCGCACGGATTCGCTTGACTCTTTGTTAGATAAAAGCTACAAATACTTTTCTTTGGTATTATAAAAAAAAGTCCAGGCGATATAACGTGAGTATTGTCTTGTTTTGCTGCTAAAGTCGCCCTGTAACGCAGAAGCCCCTCGTCTCATTCATTCAGACTGGACGAGCACACAACAAAGTAAAGGGATAATGTGGTTTGTGTGGATGCGCATGCGCTGGGCGGCCACTAGAGGCGCTGCAAACACCACCACACACTGCATAATGGGGGAAAGTTTGATGTTCTTTGCATATGGTGTTTGGTATCTTCAGGGACTATATGTAACAGGTAATTTTGTTGAATTTAGAGTCAGATTTATTCATGTTTTCCTCATCATATTCTTTAAAAATAGGCTACATCATTAATTCTTCATCTGTGTCATTAAACTAGGCCAATATAAAGGTGCCGCTCTTGGTTTCCCAACTCTATGTAGTCACTAAATGGTTTTATTGCTCAAAAATACTTTCAAAAAAGTGGCTAACATCCTCCTGAGAAGTTGCATAGTGTAGCTTTAACATGGTCTGATATATATTCAGATCAGTATCCCACTCTACCTGCATGTTTTTTTGGTTGGCTTGTGTTACTGCCAGGCCCTGAGTCTCTATGGGAAAAGCATGTGAGCTGACAAAGCCAAAACAATGACAGTGGCAAAATGTGAGCGTTTGTGTGTCCCTCCTCCCTCACCCCTCCCTCCATAAAACAGAGTCAACAAAGGAAAACTAAAGGCCCAGGGAGCAATATTACCACAGTCCACTTTAACAAATGAACGCTCCTTTCACTGTTTACAACCAGGTCAGTCACTCTGTCCCGGGTCAGCCACTGTCCAGACTCCAGACCAGAGCTGCAGGCTGCAACAAGTCACACAGAGGGAGCTGAGATACTCCTCCTTGTTTGGTTAGACCAGAGCAAAAGCATATGGTGCAAAAGGTTGTTAAGAGGTAAAAGTCTGCAATGTAAAAGTGAAGAGCACTCAACTGAAACGGGAAGAAAAGTAATTCAAATGAAGCATATGTTTTGGTTTTAACTGAAAGAATAGCACCATTAATTATGAAATGTATTGTTATAATATTAGAAACATATTGTGGATAAAGTCACAAAAATATGAGAAATGGTAGTTTGGGATTGTATAAGATGCTCTGAAACATATAGCTGGTAATTACTTTTAGAACAAATAAAATAAAACATTGCCCTCTGGAGGCTGAATGAAAGATTGCCAGACAGTTACAGTTTTACCCAACAAAATTAAACATTTCCTGGCTGCAAGTTGTGAAAATTACTCTTACAATTACCTGCATTATATTTGCCCTTTAAGTTTTTCTCATTCTTGTCACTACTAGCCAGAAGTAGGCAATGTGTGGAAAGTGTTTTGCTCAGGGAAACAACAATATTTTTGGATTATACGCAGATTGAGCTAGCGACCCGTCACTAAATTGAATAATGCTCCACCTACTTGAGCACACATTACTTCAAGGGTCCATGTTAGGCCAACATTCTTACAAGGCTTTAAGCTCACAGTCAATTTTGTCTATTGTAGGACCTTTAATAGTACACAAAACTAGTACTGGTAGTTAAACAAGTACAATACTGGATACTTGAAAACAACACTTTATTGGAGAGTGTAAACCTCAACAGTGTCAAGTACTGGAATGTAATCTACAAAGAAGTCAAACAAGATCCTTTATCTTTGTCAGATTTTAGGCTAACAAAGTCTGTAGAAGTACTTTTGTTTGGGATAATGTCCAGAGCACCTAAGGATTTCACACATTGCGCACTGCTGACACGGTCTCTGCGCACAGAAAATCAGTGCTGCGCACAAAAAAATCGAACCGGAATTGAAAATAAAGTCTTTTGGGGTTTTTTTTTTTTTTTTTTTTTTTTTTATTATTAATAGTAAAGGTATACAACACACATCTTTCTTTTCCATAAAACTTACAGATGAAAAAAAGAGACAAAGTTCTTTATGGAAAGGGAGGAAAGATGGAGTGGTTTTTAAAAACCTACACTTTTGGATAAAGAATTTACCCACAATAAAGATCACATTTAAAATCATTTCACATTTTTTGTCATGCATAAGAATACCAAAGATGATGTCCTTGCTGGTAAAGTCTTTTAAATTTGGAATCCTGGGGAAGAGCCAGTAGTGAATATCGTCCCAAAAGGCTTTAGAAAACATACATTCAAAAAATAAGTGTTCTGTCGATTCAATATTGACATCACAGAAAGAACAACAATTGTCATCCATCCCAAAACGCCGTCTGAGCAGTTCTTTAGACGGGCATATGCCTGAAAGACTTTTAAAATGGACTTCCTTAGCTTTAGGGGAATGGGAAGTTTCAAATAGATTGTACGAATTTTCTTCTTTTCCTGAGATGAAAAAAAAGTGAGAAAGAATTTGGATTTGAAATATAGGAATAAATAGCATCATTAAAGAATTGTCTAATTTTACAATTTGGAAGTTTGAGAGTTGAGATATTGAAGCCATTTATCATAAGTTTAGGAAGAGTGGGATATCTACAGTTAGGATTATGAAACAGGAAGGAGACTGTGTTTAAAATATTCTGAGGGATGGCCTCAGTGATTTTAATAAATTCTTTCTTTTCTCTTTGTATGTCATATTTTCTTGAGAATTCATTAAATGACAGAAGATTACCATTGTCGTTCAATAAATGCACCAGGGACCAAATACCCTTTTCAAACCACTTTTGTACAAAAAGGGATTTGTTTCTAACGGTAACGAATTGGCAGTTCCACAGGGGTGTGTTATGTGGACTATAGTTGTGCTTATATATTAGTCTCCAATATAAGAGGACTTGAATGGGTAGTTTTTTAACATTGTAGTCACATTTGAGAAGAAATTGTAAGCCTCCTAAGTTTGAAAATATTTTAACAGGAATAATAAACCATAAATTATTTTGATTTTTAAAAAAGGATCTAAGTCAATTTATTTTCAGAGTGCCATTCAGGCTGTTAAATTCGATCACTTGCAAACCTCCATCTTCATCTTTCTTGATTAAATTGCCTTGTTTGATATAGTGTGTTTTTCGATTCCAAATGAAATTAAAGTTAATTTGATTAATAGATTTAATCGCTGGTTTAGGGATTCCTATAGAATAGGCAGGGTATATAAGTCTAATCTTTTATTTTTAGTGACATGAGAAATAGTTTTTGAGATAAGTTCATGTAGTATCACTACAAGACAAACCCCCTATGGCCCTGCTCATCTGAGCTCAGATCAAGTTTGACTCTGACCCAGCTTCATCTAAGTGATAAAGCTGTACATTAAATATTCACATGGCTCCGTCTCTTTGACAGTGACTTACATCTGTGTTAAAACCCATTTGTCCTGATTAAAATGTTCTTGTGTTTCTGCAATTATCTCCACTCTTCTTTCACTAATGATACTCTTTGTTTACCTCCCCCTCTCTCTCTTTCACTCACCCTCTATTTTTTTCCTCTCTCGCTGCTTTCATTCCTCCCAACTCTATCTCCCTCCCCTCCAACTCCTTCGAGTTCAAAAAGTCATAGAACAAATTCAACAAAAATGAAAAAGGGGAGGCGGAGGTGTCGTTTCATTCCTGTAACAGCAGAGGGCAGCACGGCCTCAGAATCAACTGTACACAGCTGCTTTTACATGGACAGTTAATAGTAGAGTTAGAAACATACTTAAATGTAGTTTCATTTTGGGATTTTAACCAGAATCCCCAACACGGGTCTAAAATTGGACTAAAACAGATCTAGAAAGGATCTATAACTGGTCTAAACCAGGGCTTATCAAATCAGGTCTAACACAGGATGAACCCAGGACTAAGCCGGGGCAAATACTGGACTAAACTAGGACTAAACTAGGATTTAACAAACTAGGTCTAAAAACAGTATTGACCAATATTAAACTTGTGGTATGTGGATTAATTGCCCATAAATTATTAGCTTTGTTGTGCCTTTAAACTGTGAATATTAGAATAAGCCTGATGAATTCCAGTGGTACAAATAATGGTCAAAACATTTAGTTAGAATTTTGAGACATATTTATGAATCAAATTACATCAGAAAATCTAGCAGGTCACCAATAATGATAGTGTCCTGTATAAATAAAAATATAAATAGTACATTTTATTAAATTCTCAAAAGCAGAGACTAGTCCATGTAGAGGCAGCTCAGATAACCAGTTTCACATATAAATCTTGTATTATATATATTGTCTATGTCCCTCTCACTGCAGACTGCATTCACTTGAATGTATTTGTTTAAGACTTATTTGGTGCCATTTCCCTGTTTGTCCACTGTCTCTCGTCTTATAATAAAAGCCCTAGGTTATATTGTATCTTTTAACAATAAATTACTAATGTCACTCCACTCTTGTGTTTTCGGATTCCAGTTACATAATATTTAACTGTTGAAACATTTGATAAAGTGCTAAGCAGTACCAGTCAATCAACATCATTGTATTTGCAACTCAGTGCAGCTCAACAGTAGAGTCATCAAACCCAGTGTCAAGGCAGTTTGAGGTGTGTAACAGCCCTCAGTACAAAAGTGTCCCTCTGTCCTACAGAATCACAGCCAGCCTCCAGGGAGAGCCAGGAGAATCCCAGAGATAACAGGAAAGTCTCTCCCCCACTCTGCTCTGTTGTTTTGGACCATTCCCTCAAAGTTTCCCCTCTGGAACATCTTCTGCCATATTCGGAGTAAAAAGTTTGTTAAGCGCAAGAGTTACAATTATAAGCAGATCTGGAAGGAACATAAAAGTGCACTATGTAACTTTTCCGGTAGAGGGTTCACCAACACCAATATATCAAATAAAATCTAACATATATATATATATACATTAAATTATATTTTTAAATCATAGGTGACCAATGAGTTCCGATGATTACACGATCACATTCGATCGGGCTTGAGACACAACGAAGGGCATGTGGACCAGACTGTTATCAGTCTGTATAAAAAAAGTTCAGAGAGATATTATTCTGGATTTGCCAGACATGGTGGGGGGTTTTTGACTATTGGGGGTAATTTTACCCCTCTGTAAATGGAAAATACTGCAGAACATGTAACTTATATATGGTTATTAGATTTACTTCTATCATTATAATGGTAGTGATGTCATATTTTGTTTATGAATCAGAGTCAGAGTCCCAGTCTGTGAGAGAGAGAGAGGAGAGGCCATCGCTCAGACACTCCTTTACACTCTGCTCCTCCTCTTCTCTCCCTCCTCTCCTCTCTCTCTCCTCATCTTCCTCATCATCCAACCAATCCTTCAGTCAGTCTTCATCGTCATCTTCGTCGGGGCTCAACACTCCCACGGACACACCTGAAATAGACAAGGTGAGTGAAATGTTTTGTTCAACAACATAACGACCTACAGTAGAAAATGACTGTAAGTAGCTGGATACCGCTCAAGTTCTCTAGTAAGTGTAAATTTGGACTAAACCGCTAAACTCCACCCAAAACCACATTTCAAACAGACCTATGTGGAACAGTGTGCTTGATCTAACAGGTATACACACTTCAAATGCCACTCCTGCAGCTAAGTGTTTGTAATCAGAAATCAGGACAGTGTTGCGTGATGTCACCAACTATCTGAAATTGGAAGAGGCAAATACCTGAGATTATGAACAGTAGACAACACTATTCCTTTCTCCTGCTGTTTCTCTCCTTCCACCTGGGCGTCAGCTGTTTACTTGCAGTATAAGAGGCTTGGTTTTTCATCCACTCCTCACCAATTTTTTGTTGGTCCTTCTCCAGTTAGTAGATGCAGTGGGTTTGCAGTTGACTTTTTGTACTATAATTGCTTTGTCCTGTGTCTAGGTGCCTCTGTCAGACGTTTGGAAGCTGCCTGCCTGTCTGCCTGTCTGCCTGTCTGTCTGTCTGCTAGCCTGATACCTGCCTGCACCTCTGGACCTCCAATCTGATGATAAATTAACCTGATTACTAGCCTGAACAATAAACAGTTGAACTGCTTGGTACGTTATGTTTTGGGAAAATGAACTTGTTTTAAATGTGCTATATAAAAAACTTGCATTTAATTTATTATACTACCACTACTACTAGTACAAGAACAAGTACAACAAGAACAACAAAGTCTACAAGAACTACAAAGAGAACAAGAACTACAACAACAACTTACTTGTACTTTTCTTCTTGAGTTTTGGTGGAGTGGCCAGTTTCTTTCTCTGTTTAGACACTGGAGTTTTAAGATTTCTGAAAAACAAAATTTAACAAATCAGAAATTTAAAATATCCTCAAAATTGCCAATACAAAATCAAAATGAATAACGAAATGATCTAAAGTAGCATATAAAGCTATACATGTACTTTAAGAGCTGCATTATCGTGGTACAAATATATTTTTTTGTACAATACCTTAACCAAGATATTTAAACCCTCCAAAAAGTTTTCTCGGTAGAATCTAAAAAGCTTCTTAAATTTATATATTGCCCATCTCTAATATAATATTTAGTAATTACCTGGGCTGTGTCTTGTTGATCTTTGGCAGAGTGGTTTTCCCATAATTCCTTGCTGCAGTGCTGGTTTTCCCTTTGTTTTTTGATGATGTTGGCTTGTTTTCAATATTTGGATTTGAGTCAACTTCAGCTTGTGGAGGTTCAACCATCTGTGGCAACGTCACTGGAGTCAAAATATAATCTTTTTCTACTGTGTGACCTGGAAAAAAGAGGAGACGGTCAGGTGGAGCAGAGGATGCAGAGGAGAGGGGCAGATAGAGTAGTAGTAGTAGTAGTAGTAGTACCTGCTCGTATACAGCTGTGTAGTATGTTCAGTGAGTACTGATGATATCTCTTACTCTGTCTCCACTGTAGGTCGATGCTACACTGTACAAATACTCTCTCTGAGCCGGGGTCAGGCCTGAGTGCTGCAGCAGAAGAACAGTGAAGTTGGGACCCTCTGTCCTTTACTGTGAAGGTGCTAACCCCTCACTCACCTCACACAAAATTATATGTTTTTACCTTGAGAAATGGCCAAGCACCGAGGTATGTGCACTGTGGCTCTGCGGTCACTGGGTGTCGAGTACCGTCTCTGCTGACAAAACTCCACATCTTTGACTGACAAAAAAAACCCCAAAACCTTCTTTTACATTTAAAGCCTTAGGGGTCCTATGGCCCAGACTAGCAACCTCACTTCCGTAAGTCTGGAAGTCTGGTGCAGGGCAGCTGTTGGCTTCCTTAGCACCACTGAGTGTAGAGTGAAAGAGTAATGCACTGTAAAGCGTCTTTGGGGGTTTGACAGACACTATATAAATCCAATGCGTTATCTGTGGATAAATAGGCTAACCTGTATTCTCACATAGATGCTGCGCATGTAGAAAAGGTTTCAGTGGTGGACATCTGGACACTGCTTTATAGAACAGAATAGAATGCATTTATTGTCACTATACACATGTACAACACCATACACATGCACAGTGAGATTAAAAACAACCCTCCAATACAGACAGACATGGGACACTTACAACACAGTATAACTAAAATAACCAGTGCCAGACATTAAAACATTAAAACACCCCAGACTACAACTCTGTCAAACAAAATTTATAAGTAGATACTGCAGAGTCAAATACTGCACTTGATCAAGTATTGCACTGTATTAGCTATTGAACTGTGATAAATATTTCACTATGTTAAATATCGCACTACATTATATATTGCACTGTATTAAATATTGCACTCAATCGCTGTATTGTACTGTATTAAATATTGAATATTGCACTCAATAAAAATATATTGCACAAGTCACAGGTCAGTGCATTGGTGAATTCAAAAGGGTTATGGCACTTGGGGAAAAAACTTTTTTTGAGTCTGGTGGTTCTTGCTTTATTGGACCTGTAGCGCCTTCCCGAGGGCAGCAGGTGAAACAAACCGAAGCCAGGGTGGGAGCTGTCCTTAATAATGTTTTTAGCCCTGCTGAGGCAGCGGGAGGTGTAAATATCCATCAGGGAGGGGAGAGGGCGGCCGATGATCTTCTATTCTATTCTATTCTATTCTGTATGTTACTGCCATGTGTTACTGCTGTGTGAGAAGCTTTGGCCTCATAGAACAAGTAGACAGCAGCTTTAACCTTAACCTAAGCTGCATGTTCTTGTGTCTCTAACAAGGCACTTGAGGCAGATTCATGTTTGTTTGTCCTTGACTTGTGCTGCGTTCAGGTGTCATGTTTCTGCTGTTGTTTCCACTTCTCTCACCTCTCTTTCTTCTCTCTCTCCTCTTTAGTTGTAGTTAATATTCTTAGTCATTAACTTTTCCACATGCAATCTCTCTCTCACCCTTCTCTCTTTTTTCTCTCTTCTCACGTTCTCTGTCTCTTTTCCTCTCTCTTCTCCCTCCCTCTCTATCTCTCCCTCCCAATCTCCTTTCTTCCTCTCCTTCTCTCTCTCTCTTTCTTCCTCTCTCCCATTCTCCTCTCCTCTCCCTCCCTCTCTACTATCTCTATATCCCTCTTTTCTTCTCTCTGTCCTCTCCCTCCCTCTTTGTCTTCTCTTCTCTCCCTCTCCTTTCTCCTTCTCTCCTCCTCTCCCTCTCTCTGTCCTCTCTTCTCTCCCTTTCTCTCACTCTCTCCTCTCTTCTTTCTCCTTCTCTTCTCCTCTCTCCCTTCTCCCTCTTTCTGTCCTCTCTTCTCTCCTTTTCTCTCACTCTCTCCTCTCTTCTCCTCTCTTCTCCTCTCCCTCTCTCTGTCCTCTCTTCTCTCCTCCTCTCCTCCCTCTCTCTGTCTGTCCTCATTCTCACTTTACGGTCTGACCCTGGTGTTTATTTAAAGAGGAGTGGAGCGTTCAGAACATTTCCTACAACATGAGACGCAACAATCAAACTAAATGAATTAAACCACTTAGCACAGATTAAACTTCTTATTTCAATCTTAATCTTAAAAAGCACAACAACTTTAAATTTCCCCAATTTGGTCTCAGCTGGCAGAGAAAACCTGCAACAAAAACAAAAAAGATGATATAAACATAGCCAAGTTGTTTATGTTGTACAGTATTTCGGTGTCTGGTTCAAGACAATGAGCCTGGGTTGCCAGTTTCAAAGCTGAATCCAGTTGGTTCAAACCTAAAATGCCTCTCTCTGATCTGAATAGTCACGACCTAAACTCCAGCACATGCAGCCAAACATGAATCAGTGCTAGTGCAGCCTCTGCAGCTCAGTGAGTGAATTCTGGAGGTTCTTTCACATGAGGCTTGTCCATAAACTGAGAATAAGATGTATGCGTCTCTATCTGCAGGTTAAGTCTCTGGCAACACAGGTTCAGTTGTGACTGTAGCAGCTTTTCTAAAAGAGGCAGGCCTTAAGTTTCCTTAAAGTTCCCTATATACAACAT